>NC_143481.1:44016531-44212886 GCF_027475165.1 Benincasa hispida | reverse complement strand
TTGTCTTCCATCTATGAATCTATCCACAAACAAGAATCAATATTTCCAATCCATTACATATACTCATTAATATTTGTCTTCCACCTATGAATTTATCCATCAAAATTTGCAAAACAATACCAAAACCAGAATATTTACATGGCGAGCCCATCAATATTTGCCTTCCAATCCATTATATTTACATTCATTCTAAGCTAGCATTTACATTCTATTGAGACAAAAAACAAGAATTACATCCTTATACAAATCGGCCAACAAAACTTGCCCATTGGGTCCGAATTACGTCGATCTCTCCTTGCATATATGCATCTTTTGTATTGAACTACAAAAAGGAACAAAAAAAAAAGAAGATAAATTCAACATAAGTTTACGTCCATTTATTAAATTAAAGCTAGTATTATATAAAAAATAAATAATTTACGTACGAGGCTAGCATATTCAACTAAAAAGTTTTACATTATCCATATAACTAAAAAGTAAAAAGCCCCCTAAAGCAACACCAAAACTTCAAGCATCTAAATAGCACACCAATGGATACAAGACTTCAATCAAATGAAACCACAAAAAACATCTCCAACTAAAAGATGCTATCGAGGGTCAATCTTAGATTATCTAAACAAGATTCCAAAGACGAATTAGATTCAAATTTTATGTAACTAAAAGCAAATACAACACATAAATACATCACTGAACTTCTGCCATCTATCTGTCACAATTTCATTTTACCTTCCTAAATCGAAACTAAATGTTAATTAATGCATGGGCATAGACAAATGTTAGTGAAGCCCAAGCTGCAAGATGTTTTGTTCGTTTCAATGTAGATGACTTTGGGTGACTTTTTACATCTAAAGGGTTAACCATAACTTAGGATGTTAATCAATCATGACAGCTTCTAAACTCAGCAACAATAACACAAAAAGAAGTATCTTTTTTCTATAACTAAGATACAACACAAGCCTCTGTCTCCCAACAATGCGAACAAGATCTTTAAGCCTTGTAAGATCCATTTGTCCATTGTTGAACACATAAATAGATAAAAGGAAAGAACTTATTGAAGTAGCAATGGCATGGCTAGCTCCTTCTTCAATATAACTAGAAACATTTTCTGAATTTATCCTAATGCCTCACATTCTGCTCTCTCCCTCTTTACCTGCAAAACATAACCTTGCGGGAAAAAAATTACTTTAGACTAAATAGATTCAGCTTTCATCGCAGTTTAATAAAGGTAAATATCAACAAAGACCAATACTAAATGAGATTGTTTAATTAATAACACGAAGTCATTTCCCTAAAGTTTTCAAAGGGAAAATACTAAAGAAGCTATGTACCAACAGTTGTCTAGCCAAGACCATCGGATTGAAATTTGGCGGAAATAAGATAGGCTCGACATCAAGTACGAAAGCCAATAGGCTAGGATGCTGCAACAACAATCCCCACAAATATTCACTAAGTAGTATTCCAAGAAATCAAGAGCCGAAGTTGTAGCACACAGCATATGCAGCATCATGAGACCCCTACTTCCTGCTACCTACACGAGTTTAAATTAACACAAATTTTATTCACCCTAAGCTGAAGAATTAATATTTAAACAATTGACACAACGAACTAGAACAATTGTAGCAGGTTAATTTGCCAATGAGCTCATCAAATCATAACCCTTGCTCTATCTTATTTTTATCCAGCCTTCCTTCCATACTCGCCCGTAAATAAAAATCAAAGAATCCAGATTAATCAAACCAAAAAAAAAAAAAAAAGAAATTTACCACCACACATTTTACTTTATTTTCATGTGATAAAGCAATTTCACTCATATAATGTTTTTGAAAATAATATAAGAATTAGGATTAACAGTGAAGATCTTGTGGTAGTGCATGAAAATCACTCGAATAAACTCGTATAATGTTACAATCAGAACAAATCAAGAATTCAACCATAAACAAAGGCCTACACAAGTCATTTATTTGCTTTAAAATAAAACATTTAGGTTAACAAATGGTAAATAATATCAAAATCAATAACTATTTATAATAAACCATCAACATTTATCTATAGTACATAGCAAATAAATGGTAAATAATAAGCTAACAGAAAACATCTAGGCTAACAGATGGTAAATAATATCAAAATCAAGAATTCATCTAGGATTCATACATATATTACCCAAAAGTTGAACCCTGGATGAAAATAGAATGGTAAAGCAAATTAAAACAGGAAAAGATGTATGCTCATATATAGTCAAGAGCACGTGCAAGACCACTAATAGGCAAAGCTCGTGACATGAACCCTTGATTAAAACACCAATTATTATGAGACCTTGATTCTGAAAGAGAGAGAAACATAACCATTACATTTGTCAAGGGAATATACGATTTGAGTTTACACGATAAGGTTGAGTCCAAATAGTTGTCCTCCCATGGAAATTAGCTATTAGCAGAGCACGTGGACAGGAAGTTGGGGACCATTCAATAAATTGGACAGAATTGCGTGGAGAATCTGTAAATTGTGAAATACATTTTACTGAAAATTTCAAGAATGTTTTAAGAATCCAAACGAGGAAAATAAAATGCATCTGAGGACAAATCATGAAAAAATTATATCCTCAATTTTTTCCACTTTTGAAACAATGGTGCTCTATTAATACCTCGTCTATCCAAAATAAACTCAACTTTCTCCCAAGTTCTTTACTCGTTAGACTACGTAAATAGTCACCAATTCTGATATGACAAACCATTACAAGGGCAAGAAAATGTAGAGAATGATTATCAAGAATATACAATAAAAAGATTACAGACGATCATCATATCGGACGGTAAAACTTTAGGATTTTTTATATATGCAAGTCTTTGAGTCAGCTTGTGCACCTTAACTATTCTCATAGAGGAACTATGTAGGCCTACTAAATTTAGTTGCTAAAGTAACTCATAGAATATTAAATCCTGCATAAATGTCCATTGGCTTGAATCATTCCCACTAAGTTCTTTATCATTTACATGGCCTTGACCACTAGTCCAACCCATGGTGGCTTAAAATTCGATGTAAACAGCCAAAGCCAAGAGAATTTTATCAAAAATAGTAACCTCTGTACAAAATAAAGTTTCTTATGTATACAAAAAGGCCCAAGCTAACTGCCTACCTACCCAAATAAGTAGCAAAAATAAATTAAAGAATCCAAGATCTGAGACAAAAATAAAACTAATAGCTACAAGATAACAAAGCAAAAGAATACTAATAAAACCAAAACGACTCAATAGTGGTTACATCCAAAATTCTAGGCTTATAGGTTCCCCAGCTTTACAAAATGACATACTAAAATCTCCATGCTTGGTGGTTGCAAAGAATCCACAAGTAAAATATGACCATAAAGTTAAAGAGTAATAGAACACTGAGGTATATAACACAGTATACTTGCAATGACGTTAAACACGGCACACTCTGTTGGTCGCTCTGGAATCACAATGTGAATGGGGATCCAAAATGGTGGGTTTTCATTGGAACTAGAAAGAGATAAAAACCATGATAATCATTTAGAAGACAAATGTTACAAAGCAAAAATCAGAAAGAAGGTTTCATTGGAGGGTAACAACATTAGAAGCTCTCTAATTGGAGCATATATTAGACACTGTGCCTAGAGAAGGGGAAAAATCATTTGGCATGGATTCGCAGGGCATTCTAACATAAATAAGCATAGCCGTAAGATGAACTTTAATTGTACAACTAAAAAACACATAAACAAAAAAGGTTTAAGACAAAGGATTGAAAGTGAAAATGTTATCAGAATTCATATTTAACTAAGCGTGTTTATTGGGAATGTGCACAAATGGTACATCCAAGGCAAAATTCTTGTAGTGATGCTTATCGAATGATCAAATAATTTAAATCAAATATTAGAATGATGCTTTTTTTCTCAATTTCAACTGCCCAGCTATTGACTGATGTTGCAGAACACAGCTAGGGAGCATGACAGTAATATGAAACTCTACAACATTCATTAAGGATAGATTGAACTTCGAAAGTAAAAGCGAAACGAATACAAGGTTCGAAAAAGAGAGATATTGGAATAACGACTTACGAATGCACCAAAAGTGTAGTTGTATTTCAGTAGAGATTTGCTAGTAAGGCAATAGTCAATGAACGGACCAACTGTTAGAAGGGAAAGTGCTTGTATGGGAGCTGTTTTGCTTAGTAATTCAAAGGAACCTATTAAGTACTTCTTCTGTAATTAACCTATTGACTGTTTAAATCAATGCAAAAGATTTGAGCTTTGTAATTAGAGCTGTAAGAGGGAGAAGAAGTCTTTGTGAAGAATCGAACGTGATTGTGCTTTGTAATGTCTGTTTCTTGATTTTGATCTTGAATAAAGATGTCAATGGTTGTTCTCTGGAGTGAATGTAGGAATAAATAAGCCAAACCACTATAAATCAGATGTTTCTCTTCTACTTTCCTTAATCTTCATCTAGTTCTTTACTTAAATTTTGTCTTCGTTGATTTGTTGTGAGTGAGGAGAAAGATCAGAGAATTTTAGAGAGAATTTGCATGTTCATCAGAAGAGTAAAGAAGAAAGACAATCATATTCAATTATTGTATTACCTTTTACAGTGAGACATGTGTAGTTGTTTTCTCTTTACAATTTGGTATCAAAACTTGGAAAAAAAACTTATCAATGGCAGTAGAGAAGTACATTAATGAAAAGTTTGCTGAAAATAATGATTTTAATCTGTGGTCAAAGAAGATTAAAATGATATTGACATATCAAAAGACCTTAAAAGGATTAGAAGATCCTAAGATATTGCCTACAACCCTAACTCAAGTAGAGAAACAGAATATTGAAGAAGTAGCCTACAGAAGAACTCTGTTATTGAATGTACCTGACAACATACTAAGGCAAGTAATTGATGAATGCACAACATATGAAGTTTTGAATAAATTAGAAGCTTTATATGAGAAAAAGGATGTGTCAAATAAATTTTTCTTAAGGGAAAGGTTGTTCTCATTCAAGATGAATACTGCAAAACAATGGATGAGAACTTAGATGACTGTAGAAGACTAACATCAGAAATAAATCAAACAGAGGAGAAACTAGGCAAAGAAAATGAAGCAACCATTCTTCTTAATTAATTACCAAATGCTTATAAAGATGTAAAAATGGCACTTAAATATAGAAGGGATAATATCTCCACTGATGCAGTAAGTGCAACCATCAGATGTAAGTAGCTGGAATTCAAGGCAGAATCTAAAAGTTCTGGAAATGGTGAGACCTTATTTTCAAAAGGGAAGAACAATCATTTCAAAAAGAAAAGTTTATAAAGTGGCAGAGATTGCATAGGCAAAAACTGGTGATTAAGTGTTATCACTGTCATAAAGAAGGCCACTTTAAGAGAATTATCCTGAAAGAAAGAAGAATGACTTTAAAGATAGCAACAGAGCATAGGAACATGGAAAGATAGATTTCTCTATCTGTAATGAATCTATTGACTATTTAAATTTTAACTTATTAAGATTGCCACTGCTTCATAACTAAAGAAAATTCAAACTATACAGAAGAAAAACCGAATCGAAAGACCCATGAGTAGATCAGACAAGTAGACAACCGGATCAGAAAAGCCCACAACTAAAAAAACATAATATACTCACTCATATTTTCTAGCGAGAATTCGCAACACAAATAAAGTCTCATAAACGTTTGGAGCTTGTAAATTTTCTTTCACTCAATCAAGAAGACACAACCATTGCTCCGGATAATCAGCATGAATGATAGACTTTAAGCACTCTCTAAGTTGTACCCTGCATATGCACGATGTTGAAGCAATAGAAATAATTCAAATCGACACATGTCATAGTCAATTATTTTTGGAAGTTACCAAATTTAAAAAGATTATTCATAGAACAATGAGTTTCCCAAACTCCTATTATACCCAAAATATTCAAAAAGGCAGTCTTCAACCGTTATTTTACATCATACATAAATAGACAACAGATGCTTACCTCAACAAAGATAGAACCTGTGATAAGAATGGAAGAATGTTCTTCCGGACTGAATCTTTATCACTCTCATAAATCTTCTATTGTTCATCTACATCATTTCAACAAGAACAATTAAGCAACCAAAACTTGCCAATGATTCCAATAACAATTCAACAAACATATCTATTACCTGTGTCAACGGGGGATCAGTTCTTAGCAATGTAATTCTTAAAATGAATGATAGCAACCTAACGAAAAGCCAAGTTACAATAGAAGAAAAATCGGATCGGAAGACCCACGAGTAGATCAAACGTCGGCGTACTCCAAATCTACAGGTCCAATCAACGTCGAACGTTGGTGACGATATGTTTTACTTCTTAACAATCCAAATCTACAGATCCAACCAAATCTACAGATCCAACCAATGTTGTACTTTTTTTGTAATGAACGGTGAACTCCACTACGCCGATGACGATCCACCAATGCCGGTGACCCAAATCTATAGATCCAACCAATGTCGGTGATAGAGACCACGACAACGACTGGACAACATTGTTGAAGACGACAGAGACCCACGACAACGCCCACGGAAACGATCAAACAACGTCCACAACAACGATCGGATGACAGAGACCAACCATCGATGACGAGAGAGACCCTAACAACGCGTGATGACAATGATCGAAACAACGAAAAATTTGGGGATTCGAACGGCCAAGGAGAAGAGAGGGTTTGGTAAGAGAGGGTGAAAGGAGAGAGAAGGTTTGGTTAAAATGAAAGATATTTTTTTAATAACGTAAGAAAAAAATAAATTTAGACCTTTAATGTCGGTTTAAAACTGATGGCTACAATGTCGGTTTAAAACCGACATTAAAGATCCATTTTTTCTTTTTTTAAAAAACTGACATTATACATATGGTTTCACTTTTTCCGACATTAAAGCACAAATTTCTTGTAGTGTTATGTCTCCAGCTATCTACCCGTACTTACCCCTGAAATGGAGGTTTATTTAGCCGGCATTGTTGAGCCAACCCTCACCTATGCAAATCTAAGGATAATCTCGAATGAACAGGAGTTCATAGTTAGCTAAGGATTAAGGTTAAGTTACCTAGCTCATCTTTTTGAAATAGTCAGCCTTAAATAGTAAACAACGTTATGAAGCAAGAGTGACTAATTTTGTGGTCTGATCTTGTACGAACCCATTACACCGGACGTTCCCACTACTCATGTCATAACATGTATAAATTAGGATCACATCGTCTGTAGCACTTTACAACTCCTTGTAACAACTACAGAGTGAGCCGCATCCAATAGTGTTACTAGAATAAGGAACCCAACCTTATCCATATACTATAGATCATTTTGATTATTTACTCGAACCTGATCCACTTTTATGTCTCCATATAAAGTTCAAGTACTCATGTAATAGTCATGGATCTTTTTAATTTATTGGATTCATTTCTAAAAACGAAATAAGCAATTCATATATTCAATAACAACTTATTGAATTTTCAGAATAAGTTTTAAATGTTTACAAACCATGAGCTTTAGGATATAAAACCCAACAAACTCCCACTTCGACTAAAACTCCAGTGGTAACCTATATATATGAATATATATACCGAGTTTTTGAGTTTTTACAGAGAAATACAATAAACTAGGGTATCACATACCCATAGTTTATCATTCGGTATCCCATACCTAATTTTTCTCCTACTTTTCCTAGGTTATTTATCTAGTAGTCATAGTCTAACTAGATGATTGTCAAACACTTTAGCTGAGAGAATCACTGTAAACATGTTAGTGTACAATAGACTTCTTAGTAAACTATATGGGGAATGCACCTTATTCACACAATATTTGTTTCTCAATAATGGCTAAGAAGACATACATTCGTCCCACTACATCGAGATATTCTCATCTTTTTGACCAAAATGCATTTGACATAACTAAACAACCTTTTTTTTCAATGTTAATTTCAATCAATATCTCTTTATTGATATATGCAAGCTTTTATGGAAACAAATAATACATGGTGATCTTGAACAATAATCCAATAATTGGGATGATGTTGAGAAAACAATTTAAGGCAACTAGGTGTAGAAAGTTTTTCCCTGGATTTCATATTCTATCAAATAGACCTGGAAATCTTAAAATTTCTATATTTTTGCTCTGATCGAAGTATTTCAGTTTAATATTACCTAACACATTTTGTACACTTTGAACTTTTCAAGTGTTCTAAACTTATCACTTAAGTTAAATAACTACTTGCCTTTATTGATTTGTAGCCGTTTTAATATCTGAATATTTGCAAATGGCTTTTAATTAGATTGGTTCTTAACTGAAGTTGCTATACAATAGAACAAACATGAATTTCGCTAATGAACATTTCATTTACAAAAATATATACAGTTTGTTCTTTACAACAAGATAAACTAACTTTTATTACAATAACAAAAGTTGATAAGATCATCTTCAGACAGCAACATCTCCCACCGGTCATGTTGAGGAAGGAATCCTTGGGAACTAGTTTACCTTTTTTGCTTTCTCTGCTCTCTTCTCAGCAAGGTACTGAGGGTAGTTTCTCTTCCAGTGCCATTCTTTATTGCAGTGAAAACATTTTTCTTTGTCTGCAGCGTTAACCTTGCCTTTTCTAGCAGTGGTTTTCTTCTTCCCTTTCCCTTTGTTCTTCTTAATAGGAATACTCTTACTCTGCGAAGAGGAAACAACATCAGGATTTTTGGAGGACATTCCTCTTTTCTCAGCGGTAGTAACATTTACTTCTGGTTCCAGACCTTTAGCTCTCATCATAGTCTGGTAAGCCTGTAGCTCATTTAGAAGAGTAGTCAAGCTATATTCTATTTTATTCATACGCGCATTTGTGTAGAACTGCAGAAAACTCTTCGAAAGAGATTCTAGAATAAAATTAACTTGAATTCTCTCGTTAATGACAACCTCATTTACTTCTACCACATTGAAATGGACCATCATGTCCAGGACATGTTCTCTAACAAAGGCCCCTTCTTTCATACGATAGTTGTAAACGTATTTGATAGCATCATGCCTTAGGGAGATGGACGGTTGTCTAAACATCCCACGTAGAGATTCTATAATTTCTTTACTAGTACTTATACTCTCATAGTTCTTTGCCAAAACGTCAGATATCCTGGCAAGGATAAAGGCACGAGCATTGTCATTCACCCTAATTCATCTATCGTATGCATCCCGAATAGTTCGATTTGCATTTAAGCCAGGAATGGGAGAACAATCCTCTGTTAAAACAAATCGTAAATCATCTATCACTAGTACAGTGTTCAGGTTTGATTTCCGAGTGACATAATTATCCCAAATCTGTTTATCAGATGCCAACAATTGTACTAATGAATTCGTCATTTTGAAAAATATAAACAAATTTTATGAGTGAATTGCTTTTTAAACCTAATCAATTTTTAGCAAAGTAATAATATACCCAAGATTATTTTTGCAATGATACTACAACAAGACATTCTTGACTAAATACTATCTCCAGAATAACTCATATTTCGATTGTCATTTAGCTACCGCTTTTGGTAAGAAATTACTAACTCTTTAGTAATTTTTTAAATGTAACCCTCCGTTTTTAGACCTCAGAAGTGGACCCCAATGATGCTCCCGAAGTTGGAAAGTCAAAGTTGAAACCGACTTTAGAAATCCTATCCATTTTTGGAATTTAAGTTGTTCCGAATTCTATGTTAAAACCCTCCGAGGGGATAGTCGTCGTTAAACAACTAGCTAGGCTGATTTAAAGACGACAAGCAGGCATAACATAGCAATCTCACGGTTCAAACCAATAGTAGAAACCGTAGGATATGTTGGCACATATCCTTCACCCACTTACTATGAACTACTTCTCCTATTCGCTTTGGTCTTGATCTCATGACGAACACTTTCCAAATGAAGGTCACTCCCAGGGTGACATGAAGTGCTACATGGATCTCATGGTGGGAATTATCTAGGGACATGAGAATTGAAATCAATATATCATATATTTGATTTTCCATTGAACAGCTTCCCCTCATTCACCATGATCAATTCATTTCTGAATGGAAGTCACTCCCAGGGTTACATGAAGTGTCACATGAACCTTTCGGTGTGAACATCTTGAGAATGTGAAAATTTTTAAATCAAAACATCACATTTGATATTAAGGTGCTTCCTCTCATTCACTAAAATATTGACTCATGTAAACACTTTCCGAATGGAGGTCACCCCCAGGGTGACACGAAGTGCCACATGAATTTCGACCGTGAACTCTTAGAGACGTGAGAGCTAAAAATAATCATATCATATATGTTTATTAATCTTTCGCTGATGCGTTCTAACATATCATATATGTTATGTTATTTTCACTGAAGTGTTCTAATAGCATATCATATATGTTATTAAATTCCCACTAAAATGTTCTAACGTTAAACGGGATATACATTTTCTTAGGCTTGTTCCGATGAATTAAACAACCTAAGTCTAGGTGTTTATCTAGGTATAACGTTTATATTTTAATTTTAACCTACGATGTCTAGGTGATAAACTAGTTTTAAAACCACACAAAGCTCACGTATTGCTCATAAAACCGGTTAACAACGCTCAATTATTCGGCTATAATCCCAAGGTAGGAGGTGTTCCGTAGACCGTCAACTTAAATACCTCTAACCTTCGACAAGATTATATACCGTTTGAGTTTGAAACCCAAGTTTTATAAGTTTAACGACCTATTTTAACTATTAAAACGAGTGGTTAACCTACATGAGCATGCAACCGTTCTTTATTATGGATTTTAAATGTCTAACCCAATTTTATAATAGCTTACAAAATTTTAGATATGCTAAAAATCCACAACATACATCAAAGACATTCAATATTTAATATAACATTTATATTCAATAAGAGAAACCCTAAACATGCATACTATATATTATAACACTTTATAACATACTTTCAATGCATATAACATGCTTCCTATGGTGGGATTTTAAATCTGCATGGCATACTGTATGCATATACAAGATTTATTTAATTAACATACATCGCATGTATAAATAATTAAATACATACTGATATGGTTTTAGTTTTGGCATTTTCAACCAAATAAAGGCCCAATTATTACAAAAACCAGCAAGCAATAACTTCGAAACTCTTCCGGACTGCACAAACTATTCTAAACAAGACCCAAACAGCATGAACCAGACGTGAATGCCTGAACCGGACCAGCCAAAACCTTTTTTAAGCTGAACCGGACCGAATCTGAAGAAAATCAGTCAAACTGATCAATCCTTGCTCAGTCAAACTCGTCAAACCGGTCAAACTCGCTTTTGGACCGTTTAATACTCGTTACTTGATCGCTGGGCAAAGAACACTCGATCCTCGATCATTGATGCAACTCATTCCTCGCTCCACTATGAGCAACGTCGCGATGCTCAAGGGCAGCATTACAACACTGCCTGGACAGAAGCTCACGATCCATGTTACTGCAACTCGACCTTCTTCACTTCTTTCTTCAATTACAACTTAATTTCAACTTTAATCACTCCAAATAAATTGAAAACTCTTGAGCACACATATAAGCTCATCAAACAAGAGCTAATTGAAAATTTAATTAAGGAATCAAAGGAAAATTAAATGTCAAATCTCATAAAACCATATAAGTGCACTATTTTCATATATCACATGAGAAACACCTACCACATCAAAATTAAACTAAATTGAATGCTTAAATGATGCTCTTATACCAATTGTTAGAGTATATCAACATGTAACAGAAGCAACAAGGATCAATAAACATTCTAATTCATTAATTTTGGCTATAAATTAAGCTTGCTTATCAACTAATAAGAGGGTTTCAAGACATACCTTTGTAGAACCACTTGAATCTCGAATTCAGCTGCAAGTCTTCTCCAAATCTACTTGAAAACCACCTCAAGGCCTTCCCTAATATTCTCTTGGAGCCTTAGATTGAGTTGTGGGACTGAAAATAAGCTTGAATAAAAGGAATTTGGAGAAGAAGCTTACTGATGCACCATTGAAGAACACATTCTTCAACCTCTCAAGCTTTTAGCAAAAACTCAACAAGTACATCAATTTGCATGCTCGATTTTCAGGCCAATCTCCTCTATTTATTGCAAGACCATCATACAAAATAGGCTGCTGCATGAGGAGCACTCATGCTTGGTGTTTGACTCAAGAAGAAGGTGGGAAATGAGTGAGCTACTAAATAGTGAAAGTGGAGTTCTCCCACTTTTTCCATTTTCAAGTTTTCAATTTCTGATTCTCAAATTGATTTCCAAAATCAAATTTGTTTTTCAAAATTGAAAATTTTATTATTTTTCTAATAACTAATTAATTAAACAATTCAATTAATTCTAATTAATTTAATATCAAATATTAAATTAGTTTTAACACTAATTCCACCATCATGAATCCCTATTCATGAATTTAATATATAAATCAGATTTAAATATTAATTAATTCTCTAATTTCGTTTAATTCCAAAATTAAACGCGTAATTATATCACATATAGTTACTAATTCCCTTAATTCTAATTTAAACGTTTCAAATTAACTTATCACACTACTCTAAGGCTAATCCATTTACGAGCTAGTATGGAGACCTCATGGATCTACAGATCATGGGCTCCAACGATTCGAGATTAATTGGCTAAACTCTTTACACCGAATTAATCCATATTCATTAACTAATGGGTCACTCCACTAAAGCCCATAGTTGCACTCCCCTCACTATAGATATATTATGTCCACTCGATATAACCATGATTAGTATGTTAACCCTTCACAAGTTGTTCGTAATAATGACTGGGTCAAATGTCTATTTTACCCCCGAGATTACCTCTTATTCTTTAAGTTCCGCTGATCCTCTAATGAACAATTGGTTCATGATCCAATCAACAAACTGAGTCCCTCTCGGGCCAATGAGAAGGTGGGGCCCCTTGTTCAAGACTCGGAGTCAACACTTAACAGAACAACCTCTCTACTATCCCTGAAAGCTGGTAGGAGTGAATTCCCTCTTGCATCCTATGTCCCTAGCTACCTACTAATTCTTACCCCTGAAATGGAGGTTTATTGAGCCGGCGCTGTTGAGCCAACCCCTCACCTATGCAAATCTAAGGATCATCCCGAATAAACAGAAGTTGATAGTTAGCTCAGGATTAAGGTCAAGTTACCTAGGTCATCACTTTGATATAGTAAGTCTTAAATAGCAAACAACGTTATAAAGTAAGAGTGACTAATTTCGTGGTCCAATCTTGTACAAACTCATTGCACAGGACGCCCCCACTCCTTATGTCATAACATGTACAAATTAGGATCACATCGTCTGTAGCACTTTATAACTCCTTGTAACAACTACAAAGTGGGCCGCATCCAATAGTGTTACCAGAATAAGGCATCCAATCTTATCCATGATTATTTACTTTAACCTGATCCACTTTTATGTCTCCACATAAAGTTCAAGTACTCATGTAATAGTCATGGATCTTTTTAATTGGATTTATTTCTAAAAACGAAATAAGAAATCCATATATTCAATAACAACTTATTGAATTTTCATAATAAGTTTTAAATGTTTAAAAACAATGAGTTTTAGGACATAAAACCTAACACTTACCCGTTAAGCATGATGACCCAAGTACGTTTTCTTGACCTATCTTATAGGCACCAGAAAACTTGAGCATGCCATGTTAGAATTAAAGCCTATAATTAATATCATGTTTGCCCCTGTTTTCTCTGATGTTCAGTCTCATATTTTGCATTCTTCTGACATTTTGGTGCAATTAGCTGATCACTCTCTTGTTAGGCCATTAGAATTGGTTAAAGATATGCTTTTTAGAGTTAATGGTCAACCATTTCTTACTTCTTTTTTCGTTTTATATGTGAACACTTCTTCCCCTCCCTCTGCTTTATCTGTTCTATTAGGAGGTCCCTTTCTTAAAAAAGCTAAGGTTGTTATTAATGTGGATAAAAGATCCCTGCAAATTGAACAGTGAGGTAAAATATAAAATTTTTTAGGATTCATTCTCTCACTATCACTAATCCTATATGTTCAAGTTTTTCAATTTTTTTAGGACAGTGGTCAACCTCCTAAGTTGGGGGTGGGAGATTTTGGCTTGCCGTTTTGTGATGGATACAGATGATGAAGTTGAGTCAGACAGAGCATAACGACCTTAAACAATTGTGCTACCTCGATGTAGCCAGGATTTATATTTTATTGCTTTCTTAGTATAGGTTTCTTTTCTATTTATTATTTATTTTATTGAGCTTAATTCTTTCCATCTTTCTTGATTTTAGGTTTTTATTGTTCAATGAGAAGATGAAGAGAATTTTATTTTCAAGAGTCAGGCATCACATCCATCCTTGTGCCAAAAATTTAGCGAAGATTTATGTTTCCCTTTCTGTTGTCTCTTGTTTTTAATTCTTTATCATATTGGAGACATGTTAAATTTTAAGTTGGTAGTGGGGAATATCTGTGTTCTAGCTAGAGCCCTTGAGCATGTGAGCTCAGGCTATTTTGTTTGTGTGCTTCATATGCATGTTTGTGTGCTTTATATGCATGTTTACTCACATTTTGTATGGTTCCTTATTATGACTAGTTAACGAGACACTTCCTTGTTGATTTTGACTTGTATGAAATGATGTTTGAGATGAATAATGATGATTTTTAGCCCATTTTTAGATAATTTTCTTAATTTCATGCACATTTAAGTTCTTTGTCTATCAGCATTAGGTCTTCCATGCATAGAATTGTATTATTTGACTTGTATTTTTGTTGTCAGTCAATAAAGCCCCACTGATTAGATAATATCTTGTATGATAGGTTGTAATGTAATATTGAGGAGTGAGAATGATTTGTATGCTTGTTTGAAAAAAAAAATTGTAGATTAAAAGAAAATGGTGTACCAAAAAAAAAATATCATGAAAAAGAACAAAAGGAAAAAAAATGAACTTGTAATGTTATAAATGATTAGTGGTAGAAAAAGCTACCTTTATTGTATTTAGTTAGGACTCACGAGAAAAGAGTGAGCATAGTCCTCTGCAAGGATGTGTGAAAGCTAATACCCCTAGCTAGAATAAATGCATGTTTAGGATCCTAGAGATTGATTTTAGACACCTCAATTGACATATTACTACGAAGATTTTTTTTTTGGCACTCGACGGTTAGTGCATGAGCTAGTGTAGAGGGAAAACCAATTGAGAGCTATTTAAAACTACTTCGGGTTGCTAAGACTTAGTTAGAATGACTTTGAACTCACTTTTGCATGAATTAGTATACAATTAGTTATCAATGGTGCTTCATTGATTGATTATGAATTGATTTCATTGTTTTTTGCAAGCTAAATCCTATGTGACTGTTAAAATTTGAGTAACGAACCATACAACATATCTTTGTATGTTTGTGTGCTTTATTCTACCTTTCTCGAGGATGATCAAGAATTAAGTTGGGGTGTTTGATAGCACGAAAAATGTACTATCTTACTCTGCTTAATTGGAGGTTGTTCCTAGATTTTACGTGTTTATTTTGTTATTTTATAGGTTTTTAACATCCAAGAAGTAAAACTAGGAGTTTGCGACGAAATGGAGCCAAAACAGGCTAAACGATGCTCAATTGCATCAATTGGGAAAGAGAAGGCCAAAATGATCAGTTTTGTCACCGCATGCAAAGCTCTGCGACGCCCTATGGCACCGTGTTCAACGTTGTAATGCAGAATGCATCTTATTCATGAAAGGCACATAGCATTGCAGCGCTGCCTTAGAGTGTCGCAACACTCCGTACCTGATGTGCGTGAATTTCTGTTAGTATCATGCGCGCTAGCACAATTTTATAAATATTAATTATAGCCACTTAGGTCAGGGAATCTCTGATTCCAACCGACTCAAGCAAGACTTCTTTCAGTTTTCTCCATCTTTTTTATTTTCTATGTATCAAAACAATTCCTTCATGTCCATTATGTCAATTATGGGCTAAGGTATCGTTTTCTAACTTAGGTTTTGGGATTTTTTCCTATTTTCATGTGTTTGTGAGTTATTGAACAAAATACTATATTGTATTATTGGGTTCAATTATATTTTTATGAGATCATGACCATATTATAGTATGCTTGTAGATTTTATGGTTATTGCTTTGAATTAACATAAATTTCGTGACACTTGATTGGATGTTGATTTTAGGAAGTGAAAGGTTAGGTTAGCTTGCGAATCAATTAGGATTAGTATTGATCTAACCAACCTAGAATTGAATAAAAAAAAGATTTAATTAGACACTTGAAAATTAAATGTTCCACCTAACGGTTATATAGGTCTTATTGCAATTAGGACAATTTGAATTTGCATGTTTTTCATCTATTCGGATTGGACTAGTTAGTTGATCAGGATGATTTAATTAGCTTTTCTAATTGAATTGGATAGGTGTAGGCAATTATTTAATTTTGGTAATGAGAATTCGATGATTAGATAGTTCGAATGGGAATTTTGTTACAACGTTAGGCTTTCTCATATAAATTCTCAAATCCTTAATTTGTGAATTTATTTTATGTTATTTACATTTAATTGCAATCAAATCAATTTTAAATACTCCCTCTCTCTATTCAGTTACCTCAGTCTATAAACTGTCTTATTGAAAAATTCAAAAGTTCTCTATTTTCGATCCGTGCTACCACTATTTTATTTTAAGTGGAAACTATTAAAATTATTGGTTCAGAATTAGGAGACGAATTCCATCGAACCATTGGGTTCGGGTTTTTACACCCCTACTCTGAAGTTGTCTTCGTTTGAATGCAATTCAATGTTTTTGAAAAAAAAATAATAATGATGATAATAATAATAATAATCATACTGAATGAATTCATATTAAATTCAGAAAATTACAATAAATAGAACTATAGACATAACAAAAAAATATTTATTAAAGATATAAACTTGACCTATAAAATATAACAATATAAGTTGGTAAAAGAAAATCCAACAATTAAACATCAATCAAACTCGAAAAAATTTGTAAATCACCCCGTCTCTGGTGGCTGCTTGGTATGATAAAAGCGAAGTCAAAGCAATCTTCCTTTCTACAAGAGACATGAATTGAATCAGATTTTCCCTATATATTAATCTAAGCAATTCAGCTTTGTTTGATAATCATTTGATTTTTTGTTTTTTATTTTAAAAAATAAGCATATTTCATCCATATTTATAGATTTAATTTAAAAAAAAAAACTAAAAATAAAATGGTTACCAAACGTTGCTTTAACAAGGAGAAAAAATACATCAAAAGACATATGTGAGAATAACAAAGAGCTAATCATCTAATATGAAATTAGACTTAAGACATGAAAATGGATTATGATAAATTTAATTCAATATTACATCCATATTCTAACACTCTCACTCGTATGATTGAAGTTATGTTGAAAGTCTAAAGAGGGGAATCCAATATTATTAGTTGGATAGGTTGACACTACTGAAAGTCTTATATCGTCTTTTTTGGTTGATTTAAAATCTCAATTCTTATCCTTTTCAAAGGAAAGAGCCAATTATGTACTTAGAAGCAATCTCATTTGAGCAATTTTGTGGTCCATATGGTTTGAGTGCAATAACACGAAATATTCAACAATGTTGCCCATAATCAAGCTTTTCTTTTGGAGGACATTAGTTTAAATTGCTAATTTTATGTACTAAATCTAAGCTTTTCTTTAGTTATGATGTCTTTACTAAGGAAATAATTTTACAATGTAACAGTTGGAACTAAGAACATCCTACTCTAATACCATGATAAATAAACATAGAATTTTATCTCAAAATCAAATCGAGAACTGGATAGTTCATGTATATTTAAAAGATAGTATGAGGTCGCTACATTTTGAAATGTGAAATCCTCATCACACCTTTCAAGATGTGTGATTGGGTCCATCATTATTGAGTTGTATCGAATTTTATAGTCTTTAATACTATATTAGATAAATATGTTGCAAAGATTTCGAGTTCTTCCTATTTTTTCGATGTGAAATCCTTAGCATATTCCACTTATTTATTTTATTCCGTCTTACTTAGAAAAAAACGTAAATGTGAACTAATTAAATGAAATTTAAATAATTATGAACATTATATTCATTTTATTCCAATAATCCAACGCCACTAACTAAAACCTTCCATAAAAGAACAAAGCCAATGAGTTTACCTTGCTGATGCTTGCAAACCAACAGTGTAGTTGGTGTGTTTTAGAAAGGAGGCGGGGGAGATCTACGCATTGGCCTTCTTGGCCATTGGAACCTCGGTGGCGGTGGTGGTGGCGGCGGAGAACGTAAGTGCCTTCTCCTTCTCCTTCTCGTTGCTTGCAGTTCATATTCATACGGGGAAAATGACGGCGGTGGCGGTGGTGGTGGCGGAACAATGTTTGTGTAGTAAAGAGAAGGCAATGGATGAGGCTGAGCAGCGAATGTGGAGAGAATTGGGAAGCTAAAAAAGAAGGTTAATGCAACTAAAACAAAGGCCAATATTGGAGACTCCATTTTTCACTTTTTCTTTTCTTCGGTTTGTTTTGAATTCATTGATGGGTTTTGCTTTTATAATGCCATAACACCAACACTATTCTGGCTGCTTGACCATTCTGACAAGTCCATGGAGGGGATAAGTATTATACACTTCCAAATTTGTACGATAGCTTTAAGTTTCTTTCTTTCTCTCTATAATTATTTTGAGGGTACTACCAAACAAAAATTTTCAACTTGGTTATCTCAACTTGGATTCTACTTTATAATTTAGAGTCATTCCCGGAAACTTACAAATATAATATCTGTTAAAGTTAATTTGGATTTATTCTAAATTATTATTTTTCTGTCCTGCTTTTTTTTTGTTTTCTTTTGGTGTTTCTTTCTTTGTTACGTTTCTTGGCATCTATTTATTCTATAATTCAATGTATTCGAATTAAGTTAATTATTTAATAATATAAAAAATTAACATGGTATCAGAACCTAAATCCTAAGGTTTATACTTTTCAACCACTGCCTCTATCCAATTTCTGCCTCCGATCGATTGACCGAGGCAGATCCATACGCAGACCTGTTGCGAAACCCCAGTTCAGTCTCCATCCGTCAACTTTATCCATATTTGGTTCACCTATTTAGTTGATTTTGCGTTCTTGTTTCCAATTTCTCTATTTTCTGATCTTCTATGGTCTCTGTTTCGTTTTCAAATCCGTCGTTCGAGGGTTCTGTTCTATATCTCTCTACGAGAATCTCTGTCTCTAGCCCAAAAATTCTCCGTGTTTTAGTTCTTCGTGGGTTACATCTCAAGTCCAGAATTTCCCAGTATTTTAGTTCTTCATGGATTATGTCTCCAATCTAGATCTGTCATGATTTGATTCGGGAATTTTCTTTAGTTTTCGTGATCAGCTTCAGTCGGTCATTTCACAAACTCAAGTTGTCTCTACCACCTTGAGTTTAAGGGAGGGTATTAAAGTTAATTAAGGTTTATTTTAAATTATTATTTTCATATATTCTTTCTTTTCTTGCATTTTTTCCTTTTATGTTCCTTTGTTTTGTTCAGTTTATTGATGTCTGTTTATTCTATAATTCAATATATTCTGATTAAGCTAATTATTCAATAATATACAAAATTAACAATATCAAATGTATATAACGATCTCCAAGCGTTTAGTGATGGCTATATATGTTTTTTTTTTTTTTTTTTTTGTATTTACTCTCTATTTCATAGATTTTCTTGGAATCTTCCGTTTTTGACACTTCCAAAAGTATAAATGATTATATATCTAGATGTTACTCTTGACAAAGTTTCACTAAGTTTCTTGACAATCTCTAGACGTCCACGAAAGAATATAAAAATATATATTATGTAGTTTAGATTATATATCTTGCTTATGTTCTCAAATCTCTCACACATGAAAAATTATTATATTCTACGAAACTACTATAATGTAACTATCTTATAATAATTTTTAGATCTGAATTTAATAATCTAACGATATAATTAAATTTGAAATCAATTATTAAAATATAATGCATTGTCAAGTAATTAATAAAATGGGCATGTTTAGGTCTTCTCTTCCACAAAGTTGTAAGTCATGGAAATCAGAAAGAGAAATTAAGGAAAGCAAAAGAGCATTAATGCAGAGATTAGCTTCCACGAAGTTTATATTAAATAGGGGTGGAAACAGTTCGATTTCGGTAGTCAAACGGAATAGAATCGAATTTTTTAATATGTGAAACCAAACTGAATCGATTTATTGGTTCAAACTGAATCAAACTGAACTGCATATATGTTGTTCGATTCTGTTTCAAATTCAGTTTTGACATTTTTAAAAAATATATGTTATATTTTTTTAATTAAAAAATGGTTTGATTCAGTTAGATTTTAAATTCGGTTTTGTTCTTTAAATTAAAAATGGTTCGGTTTTAAATTCGGTTTTACTTTTTTTTAAATATATAAATAAATAAATATATATATATATATATATTAGTTAAAAATAGTTCGATTCGGTTTCAAATACGGTCTTCAAAATTGAAACTGAACCGAACCGAATTAATTCAGTTTCAAAATTTCTTCAAACATGATCAAATCGCATTTTTCGATTTCACTTAATTTTCGATTCGATTCGGTTCGATTTTTAAAAACGATTCGATTTTTGCGATTTGAATGACCACTCCGAATAATAAATTTGCATCGGAACTAATTAAATTTTCGTACTATATATTATATTATTTATATGGTCTATTTGTACACTTGCAAAAATTCAATCACGGGCCAAAATATGATGCTTTCACATTGTGCAGAATCCACTTGGTCAAACATATAAGCCTGACAATTCAAAAAATAAAAATAAAAATCCAGTCCTTTAATATTGATTTAATGATTAAGTGATCTGTGATTGGAACCTTCGTAATCTTGTTGAAATAAAAGATCAATTCTCTTATCTAAGTTTGATTAGATTCTTTAATTAGCACAATACTAACTAACTAATTTTCTCTTAAATCTAAATATACAATTAACATAAGAGGTTAAATTGGATAACAATAACAAAATTTTATATTATCAGAAGTGCTTTAATGTTTTTTTTTTCCTTTTTCCTTTTATCTTCACTTTTTTCATCTTTTGGTTTTTATTTTCTTTTTGAATGTTAAACCTTTCCTGAAACACTGGAACAAACAGAAAATTCTCTATAGGTTCAATTGTGAACTTATGCACACTATTTAGTTAAAATTATACACAATTAATCTACGTAGGGATCAAGGGTAGGTGTGTCCCCTCAATTGGTGACCATCTATATTTTTTTATATTACTTTTAATTAACACCGCATTTTACCTAATAAATAGAATACAAATCATTTTGATTTTTTAACCCAAATTTTATTTTCAAAATGTTTCAGAGATAAAAAGTTTTAGTTATTCGTAAAGAAAACATTGAATCATATTGAAATAGAACTTTAAGAATAAAAAAATGTGACATCCCAAATTTTCATGTAATTTTTAATTTGATTATTTTGAATTATTTGGGTTTTATTTCAATAATATGAGACAAAAAAAATCAAATTATCAAGATAAGTTAATTAATTTAATTAAAATTTGAAGAGATTTGGAAATTTGGATTTCAATATGGATAAGTTGTACAACTTCTTTTGAAATTTTGGATTCGGTCGAAATTGGATTTAGAACTCGAGAAGAAAAGGAAGGAGGATATATATATATAATATATATATATATATATATATATATATGATATGTGTGTATGTATAGGTGTGTGAGGGGAGTTAGGTTAAAGTGAAAAAAAAAATAAATAAATAAATTGAACTTTTTGTGGGTAGCGTTGCCAGACTCCCTCCCATTTATTTTCTTGATCTTCTTCGGTCTGCAACCCAACCATCTCTCTCTCTTCTAATCTGCAATCAGCAAGCCACGGGGCTCCAGCTGTCCGCCTGCTTCGTCTCTCGTCGTCGCTCTCTCTTCCGCTCATCTCCGTGTGAGTCTCGCTGCAGCCATGCACAGAGATTCTTCTGCGTCAGACCTCACCGCAACCAAGCTCCACCATTGGTTGTCGCTCGTCCGATTATCCTCGAGCACTGTCGTCGTCCATATCAATGTCCTTCTTGATTAGAGTTGTGTTTTGGGGTAAGATTTAGCTAATTTAGTTGGGTTTTGTTGATGTATTGTTGCTATCTAAATACATCTTTTATTTCCGTTATAAAGTTGGGCCAGAATACACTTCTATATTGCAGGTGTGGGCTCTATGTATGCATTGAAGCTGGACAGCCCATTAAGAAAGAGTCTTGGATCCAACTCTTTGATAAGGCCTGGTTGGTCTTAGACTACTGAGCTGTAAGAGGAGAATATTCCATCCTGGCGTTTGTTAATAGGTGGTTTTGCTCCATTTAATTCTTCATATTTCTGCTGCTCATATCTTCATTATTTTCTTCATTTCAACTTATCGATTAACAAATGGTATCAGAGCCTTCAAACTTGACTGTTTGGAATAGTCTCTTTGATTTATGTCCATCACAGCCAAATTTCAAATTGAACCCTTTGATAGGAATGGTGACTTTGCACTCTGGAAGAAGAAAATGAGAGCACTATTGGTACAACAGAAGGTAGCAAAGTCTTTGGATGAGAAGATTGACCTTAAAGGATTGAAGAGATGAAAGAAATTGCCTATAGTACGATTATTTTATATCTTGCAGATAATGTTCTGAGGCAAGTTAATGAAGCTAATACAACGGTTGAAGTATGGAAACAACTCGATTCTATTTACCTTACAAAGTCTCTTACTAATAAGTTGTATATAAAGGAGAGATTCTTTGGATTTAAGATGGATCTTACTAAAGACCTTGAGTATAATCTTGATGAACAATCGTGTATGGCTAGATCTTAGTAACATAGGAGAAACCATGTCGGATGAGAACAGAGCAATTATTTTGCTAAACTCTCTTCCAGATTCTTTCAATGAAATCAAAATGGCTATAAAATATGGTAGAGACAGTCTCACAATGAATATAGTGCTAAATGCTTTAAGATCTAGAGATTTAGAGATGAAGAAGGGTAAGGCAAAGGAATCTGAAGTCTTGATTGCTAGATGAAGACCTGAAAAGAAATCAAATAAAAATTCTGGGCATGGTAGATCAAAATCTCAAGGTAAAGTGAAAAAGTGTTATTATTGTCATAAAGAAGGACATATAAGGAAGTATTGATTTGAATTAAAGAACAAAAGAAAAAATGAAAATAAGAAAGAAGATGATTCTCAGAATGCTAATGTAATTGAAGATTATCAAGATACTGATGTGTTGATGGCTTTAGATGGAAAATTTAAAGTTGAATGGATTCTCGGTTTAGGGTGTTCATTTCATATGAGTCCCAACCGTCACTGGTTTCTAAATTTCAAAGAGATTGATAGAGGTAAAGTTCTCTTAGGGAACCATCATGAATGCAATGTCAAAGGAATATAATCAATTCAAGTAAAAATGTTTGATAACCAAGTCAAAGAACTCACTTATGTTAGGTATGTTCCAGACTTAAAGAGAAATTTACTTTCTCTTGGTGTATTTGACACAGTAGGCTATTCATGCAAACTTGAAGCTGGTACCATTAAAATTGTAAAAGGTGTGATGGTGAAGCTAAGAGGGAAGCTACTTCATGGTCTGTATGTTTTAGAAGGGCACATAATAGTAGGATCCACTGCAAATGCATCACAAAACCAACAAATTGAAGCTAAGGTGTGGCATCAAATACTCAGTCATATCAGTGAGTGTTGGACCTGCACACTTGAAATTCTTGAAATAAAAAGCCCAAACGATGAAGCTGGCCCTTTTTGTTGATCCAAACCGTGATCAACCCAAGTTGTTTTGCCCCAAATTAATTTTGGTTGGTAGAAAACTTGGTCTAGGTTGCTCCACGATCTTCCAGCTGATGTGCAACACGTGGATAGATCCACTATCTTCTGCCTGATGGAAGAGACACCTTTTACTCTGATGGGAAATGATTTTTTCAGACAAATTAATTTTCTTTCTGTCTCACGTTCTCTCCTCTGTTTGCAGAAAATCTTTTGCTATCTCTTTTCTCTCTAATTATTTTCGTGAGTTTTCCATGAGAATGAAGAAGAAGAAGAACATGCAATAATGAAAAGAGAAAGAACAGAAGAAGATCTACACGATGATATACGTGGTTCGGCAAAACTGTGCCTACATCCACGAGAAGGAGAAGAATCTTTTATTCAAGATCTAAGTCACACTTTTCATTACAGATCTTGTAGCTTTCTTGTAAGCTTTTGTAAGATTGTTTCTACAAATTGTAAATGATTCATATTTATACATTTTGTCTGATATAAGTAGTTATATAACAAACTGTAAAGAAAAATGTAAAAGACTGTTTAATATTCGATTGTATGTTTGAGCTTATTTATACTTCAAATCTCCACCTTAAGCTCAACATGCAAACTTTTCTCCTTCCAGATCTGACATGTCTTCACCCTTTTTCAGGAAGCTGGAAGCCGATCTGACTAAGACAGTTAGCGAGCTTGGGCTTTGAAATTGGTTTGGTAAGCATATCAGCGGCATTCTCGCTGGTATGAACCTTTAAAACTTTGACTTCACCTTTTTCTATTCCATCCCTTACAAAGTGATATTTAATATCTATGTGTTTAGTCCTTGAGTGGTATTGAGGGCTTTTGGAAAGATGAATGGCACTTTGGTTATCACAGTAGATCTTTACTACTATTTGATTGATACCAAAATCCTTCATCAACCCCTTTAACCACAATGCTTCTTTTATTGCCTCTGATAAAGCCATGTATTCTGCTTCAGTAGTCGATAGGGCTGTGTTTGACTGAAGATTTGCTTTCCAACATAATAAATTTGGATCATATAAGAATATATAACCTGTTAATGATCTTCTTTTGTCTTGGTCACCTGCAAAATCAGAGTCAACATATCCATATAGCTCTAATTCTATTTTTTTTGTATTTTGATATATTAATTTTGATTGTTTAGACAATATTAAGTATCTTAATATCCAGTTTGTTGCTTCCCAGTACCTTTTTCCAAGGTTAGACATGTATCCACTCACAAGACTAGTACAGTAGGATAGGTCTGGTCTAGTAGATATTATTAGATACATTAGGCTACCTACTCCTTGGTTGTAAGGAATTAATTGCATTTGAGTCAAATCTTCTATGTCTGTTTCCTTGGGTGAGTTTTCTGAAGAAAGTTTAAAATGACTAGTAATAAGTATAGTGACAAGTTTAGCATTAGACATATTAAATTTGTTAATAACCTTTTCACAGTAATTTAATTGACTAATGGTGAGGATAGAGGAAGCCTTGTCTCTACTTATTTCAATCCCAATAGTCCTTTTAGAATGACCCAAGTCCTTCATGTCAAACTATCTCTTTAGGAGATCTTTGACATGTTTTAAATCCTCCTTAGATTTCCCAGTTAGTAACATCTCATCTACATAGAGTAGTAGATAGACTCTGTCCTTATAAGTTGTTGAATTAACATAAGAACAAATGTCATAGGTACTTCTTTGAAACCCAATACTCTCTATGTAATCAATAAATCTAAAATCTTCTATACTGGCATCTAGGGGATTGTTTAAGCCCATATATAGATTGTTTAGGAGACAGTAAAGGTCTTCATTTCCTCTTTCTTCAAACCCTTTAGGTTGAACCATATAGATAACCTCTTCTAGATTTCCATGAAGGAAAGCTGTTTTAACATCTAGTTGATCTAATTCAAGGTTGTATTGAGCAACTAGAGATAATAAAAGTCTAATAGATGTTTGTTTCATTATTGGTGAAAAAAATTTCAGGGTAGTCTATGCCTTCCCTTTGGGTAAACCCCTTAGCCACTAACCTAGCCTTGTATCTAGGTTTTACTTCTTTAGTAGAAATCTTCTTTAGTTTATATATCTACTTAGAAGCTGTAGGCTTTCATCCTTGAAGCTATAGGCTTGCATCCTTTTGGAAGAGGGGCTAGGGTCCAAGTGTTATTGATCGTGAGTGATTCCATTTCTTCGCATGTAGCTTGAATCATAGGCCTAACATTAGGGCAGTTCACTGCCTCTTCAAAAGTAGCAGGTTCTTGGTCATTAAGAGCTATAGTGGCATTTAGAACTAGGTTCATGTAATTAGTTTCAGTATACCTAGCTGGAGTAACTATCACTCTTCTTTGTCTATCCCTAGCCAACATGTTGAGTTTCAGTATTCTCAGTAGGCTCACTTGAGTTTTCCTCTTCTTTTTCTTCTTCAGTTTCATTAGGAGGGTTTTGACTAGTGGATGAATTTTTAGGTGTCTCCACCTCAATCCTAGTAGTACTAGGGCTTTTGGAAACTTCACAGTTTGTCTTTTCTTTTTACATAAACATCTCTTTTTCTCTAAAAAGTGACATCCCTGCTTACAACAAATCTTTTCTAAATAGGATTCCACATCTTATAGCCTTTAACACCTTCTGAGAACCCAACAAACATACACTTAACTGCTCTAGACTTTAGTTTCCCCTGACTTTGGTGAATATAGCCAACACATCCAAATACCCTTAGATTTTCTAGGTTAGGTGGATGTTTTTTCTATTTTTCTTCAGGAGTTAGGAAGTTTATGGAGGAATGAGGACACCTATTTAAGGTGAAAACAGTGTAGCTTACTGCCTCAGCCCAATACTTTTCATTAAGAATTGCATCTGAAAGAAGACATCTAACCCTTTCAATGATTGTTCTATTAAGTCTTTCAACAACTCCATTCTGTTAAGGAGTGAATCTAACAGTCCTATGCTTAGTTATTCCTATTTCTTTACAGAACTTATTAAACTCTTTACTACAGAATTTCAGTCCATTATTAGTTTGTAGGTATTTAATTTCTTTAGAAGTTTGCTTCTCTATCATGAGTTTCCACTCCTTAAACTTATCAAACACTTGGTCTTTAGTTTTAAGGAAGTAAACCCAACTTTTCCTAGAGAAGTCATCACTAAAAGAGGGTAAATACCTTAAGTCACTTAGGCTAGGTGTAGGAACTAGACCCCATAGGTCTGAATGAGTATAATCTAGGATAGCTTTTATGGTGTGTTGTGTTTTAGTGAAACTTTGCCTTGTGGCCTTTCCTAAAACACAATGTTCACAAAAAAGTTAGATTTTCTGAGAGACCTTTAGGTAGAATCCCTTGCTTAGATAGGACTTATAGGACTTTAGCACTAATGTGAGACAATCTCTTGTGCCAAACATCAGCCTCTGTGATCTCATTTGTGGTGGCAACATATGCCCCTGTCATCATTTCAACTCCTTTAACCACAAATAAGTCATTTACCTTTTCCCCAACTAGTGTTACCTTAGAATCTTTTAGCACCTTAAGGGTTCCTCCTTTATCCCTCTGTATTCACACCCAATTGCATCAAGCATTCCTAAGGAAATTAGGTTTCTTGTAAGAAGTGGAACATATCTCACATTTCCAATAAGTTTAATAGTTTCATCCTTAAATTTCATAGAAACAGAGCCAATGCCTTCTATCTTACAGCCTTGGTTGTTTCCCATATAAACCATTTCTCCTTCAATTTCTTTAAAGGTGTTGAACCATGGTCTCATAGAGGTCATCTGATAGGTGCATCGAGAATCTAGGACCTAATCATGTTTTCCTAGGGGATTGACATGGTCGGATTTATCTAAGGTTGAGTCTAGGGCATCTGAGTAGATAAAAGAACCTTTTACCACAGAAGCTTCGGGTTGTTTACCTTTAGAGTCCTTTTCTTTCTCTTGGTTATTTCTTTTAAGAATAAAATAGTCTTTGATTAAATGTCCTTTCTTTTTGCAATATTTACATTTTAATTTCTGTTTAGGCTTGTTTTCTTCTGAACTATGTGGTTTTCTGTCCTTTGAGTGATTTGGTTTAAAATTTCCTTTAGCAAATAACCATTTACCACAAGGATGATCCTTTTTGTTAGCTTGTAACTCTAGCTCTCTAGTTCTTAGGGCTGATATTATTGTATCAGTATTTATATTATCCCTTCTATATTTTAGAGCATTTTTAGTTTCCCTATAGGGTTCAGGCAAAGAATTAAGAAGCACATAGGCCTCATTTTCATCCCTAAGTTTCTCTCATAAGGTTTTAGATTCAACTACAATTTTCTTGAATTCATCTAGATTATCAGTCAAAGATTTTGATGAATCCATTTTAAATGTAAAGAATTTCTCCCTAAGGTACATTTTACTAGGAAGATCTTTGGTAGCATATAATTCTTCCAGTTTAGTCCATATCTTATAGGCTGTTTGTTGATCTAAAACTTGCCTTAAAACGCTATCACTAAGGTTTAGAACCAACATACTATAAGCTACCAGCTCCTAATCTTCTTTTTCTTGAGTTTTCACTGAGGCTGGGAGTGTTGATGGGTCAAGGAGAGCTCTGTGAGTGTTCTGTTGGTTGAGAATTGCTTTGATTATGGCCTTCCATAGGCCAAAATCTCCTTTGCCATCGAACTTCTCTACTTTAAATCTTGCTACTCACATCTTGGAGTGAGAAACTTGAATCTTGAATTTTCAAGAACTACAATCTTGTAAGTCTTTTAGTCTAATACCACCTTGTTGGGCCTACACACTTGAAATTCTTGAAATAAAAAGCCCAAATGATGAAGTTGGCCCTTTTTGCTGATTCAAACCATGATCAACCCAAGTTGTTTTGTCCCAAACTAATTTTGGTTGGTAGAAAACTTGGTCCAGGTTGCTCCACGATCTTCCAGTTGATGTGCAACACGTGGATAGATCCACTATCTTCTGCCTGATGGAAGAGACACCTTTTGCTCTAATAGGAAATGAACTTTTCAGACAAATTAATTTTCTTTCTGTCTCACGTTCTCTCCACTGTTTGTAGAAAATATTTTGCTATCTCTTTTCTCTCTGATTATTTTCGTGAGTTTGCCATGAGAATGAAGAAGAAGAATATGCAATAATGAAAAGAGAAAGAAGAGAAGAAGATCTACACGATGATATACGTGGTTCGACAATACTGTGCCTACATCCACGAGAAGGAGACGAATCTTTTATTCAAGATCTAAGTCACACTTTTCATTACAGATCTTGTAGCTTTCTTGTAAGCTTTTGTAAGATTGTTTCTACAAATTGTAAATGATGCATATTTATAGATTTTGTCTGATATAAGTAGTTATATAACAAACTGTTAAGAAAAATGGAAAAGGCTATTGAATATTCGATTGTATGCTTAAGATTATTTATACTTAAGTGAGAATGGCTAAAAACACCTCAGCAACAAGGGTTGTTGGGATCATCTTTAATTGGAAATCTTGGTATCTGTGAACACTGTATATATGGTAAATCGACCAGAGTATCCTTTGCAAAAGGCTTGCATACTTCCAAACATGTATTAGAATATGTTCATGTTGATCGTTGGGGACCAGCACAAACACCAACTATGGGTGGATCTCGGTATTTTTGGATAATTATTGATGACTTCTCAAGAAGAGTATGGACTTACCTATTAAGGTGTAAAAATGAGACATATAGTAAATTTGTTGAATGGAAAAAACTAGTTGAAAAACAAACTGATAAGAAGTTTAAGACTCTGAGAAAAGACAATGGTTTGGAATTCCTGAATAATGAATTCAAATTGTTGTGGGAGAAAGAAGATATCCAAAGACATTTGACATTTAGAGGTACTCCTCAACAAAATGGCTTGGCTGAAAGAATGAACCGTACACTCTTGAAAAGACAAGATGTTTACTGTCAAATGCTCATTTGCCTAAGAATTTTTTGTGGGAAGCATTGGAGACAACAACCTATCTTGTCAATCGTTGTCCTTCTTCAGCAATTGAATTCAAGACTCTAATGGAGAAGTGGACAGGACATTCTTCTGACTTGTCAAATTTGAGGGTCTTCGGACGTGTAGCCTATGCACATTTAAAAGAAGGTAAATTAGAAAACAAGGCTAGGAAATGTCTGTTCCTTGGTTATTCTCAAGAACTGAAGGGTTACAAGTTCTGGTGCTTAGAAGAAGGACAACAAAAATGTATTATAAGCAGGGATGCCATCTTTGATGAATCCAAGATGGCAATGGTTGATAAGAAGGGGAAACAAGCAGTTGAAGATCAGCCAGAAACTCAAGAGATGTATATTGAGTTTGATGTTAAAAAACCTTCTTTTGATGAAATACAAAATTAGATAAATGTAGAGGATTCTTCTTAGGTGGAGACCATAGATGGAGAACCTTATCAAATTGAATATCTTCAAACTTATAATCTAGCAAGAGATAGGAGAAGAAGGAAAATTAAACCACCTGCAATGTATGTAAATGCCGATTTAGTCCAATTTGCCTTCAATGCTAAACTTGAAGCCATCGATGAAGAACCCCTGACATTTAAGGAAGGAGTGAGAACAAAAGATAGTGTTAGGTGGTACCAAGAAATATGAGAAGAAATGAGTTCACTTATTTGAAATCCAAATTGGGTGTTAGTAGATAAACTAGAGAAGCAGAAATTTCTTGAATGTAAGTGGATTTATAAACTAAAATTTGATGGTCTAGGGTCAGATTCACCTAGATATAAGGCAAGACTTGTTGCCAAGGGACTCAAACAGAGAGAAAGAGTGGATTATAATGAGATATTCTCTCCAGTTGTATGACATACATCTATTAGAATGCTGCTGCCATCGGTCATTGAATTCAATATGGAATTAGATCAATTAGATGTTAAAACAATATATCTTCATGGAGATCTATCAAAAATAATCTACATGAAACAACTCCTTGGATTTATAAGAAAGGGAACAAAAAATCAGGTATGTCTACTTAAGAAATACGGTTTAAAGCAAACTTCTAGACAATGGTATCTCAAATTTGATTCGTTTATGTTGTCTTGTGGTTTCAATTGAAGCATGCTAGAACACTGTATGTACTTTAAACATAATGATAAAGTTCATTGAATTTTCTTGTTGCTTTATGTTGATGATATGTTTATTGCTAGTAGAGACATGCAAGAAATAAATAAGCTAAAAGATGAGTTGAAAAGGACATTTGATATGAAAGATCTAGGTTCTGCAAGGAAAATACATGGATTAAGTATTGTTAGAAACGGAGAACTTGGAATAATGAAGCTATCACAGGAAGATTATTGCCTTAAAATGTTGACAAATTTTAGAATGAATGAGTTTAAGTTTGTTTCTACAACCGTTGCATCTCACTTTAAGATGTCACTTGATCACTCACCTCATACTAATGAAGAAAGGGAAGAAATGGAGTCTATACCTTATGAAAATGCAGTAGGGAGTCTTATGTATCTCATGGCTTGCACAAGACTTGATTTAACTCATGCCTTAAGTGTAGTTAGCAGATTTATGTCAAATCCAGGTAAACATCATTGGCAAGGAGTTAAATGGCTGTTGAGATATGTAAAGGGTACAAATTCTTAATGACTTTTGTATTCCAAACACTTCAACAATAGAGAAGTACTCACTGGCCTTGTTGATGCAGATTATGCAACTGACAGGGATAAACGCAGGTCATTATCAAGACTTGTTTTCATGTTTTATGGTAATACAATGAGTTGGAAATCTTCTCTTCAAACAGTGGTTGCTCTCTCAACCATTGAAGCATAGTATATGGCTCTTATTGATGCATTCAAAGAAGCTATTTGGTCGGATGAATTGGCTGAAGAGTTTGGGATTAGTTTGGAAGATAATCTGGTTATTCATTGTGACAATCAAAGTGCAGTCTTCCTCACAAAGAATCAAACCTACCATGAGAGGACCAAACATATAGATGTACGATAACACTTTATAAGGGATGTCATACAAGAAGGGAAAATCCAAGTGAAGAGGATAGCATCTGCTGAGAATGCTATTGATGCTCTTACAAAAATAGTATCTGCATCAAAACTTGAGAGCTGTTTGAAGGCTTTTTGAACTGATTTGTTAAGGGAAGATCCTGCTGCAATAGTATTTTTACTGATGTATCTTTGTAATAAGGTGGAGAATTTTTTATGTATTTTTGCTATCTAAATACATCTTTTATTTCAGTTATAAAGTTGGGCCAGAATACTCTTCTTCTATATTGCAGATGTGGGCTTTATGTATGTATTGAAGCTGGACAACCCATTAAGAAAGAGTCTTGGATCCAACTCTTTAATAAGGCCTGGTTGGTCATAGACTCTTGAGTTGTAAGAGGAGAATATTCCACCCTGATGTTTGTTATGAGGTGGTTTTAAGGGCTCAAATTAGCTGAGAGAAAATACTTCACCTGAGGAACGTTGTTTTTCGACAGAGTAAGAAAGGGAGTAGAAAATCCATTCTTCTTTGGTTTTATTTACCTGCAAGAAGAGCATAAATGGTAGGTGTCTTCAAATTTTTGTTGGCTGTGAATAATCTTGTATTTTTTCACATTGTTGCTGCTATTGAAGAGTGTAGGTAGAGTTGAAAGATACACTCTGTTTCTTCTCCTTTTCTCGATCATCTTCTTTATAATCTTTTTCGCTGAAATCAGTAAAAGTGCTTGAGAGGTCTTCAATAGTGGATGTAGATCCTATCTTGGGATTGAACCACTTAAATCTTTTGTGTTGTTTCTTCCTTTACTTCTTTTTATTTCTGCTGCTCATATCTTCAACATTTTCTTCATTTCAACTTAGTTCATTGATTTTCAATTAACAGGTATCTTGAAAATTATTGGACGCCCACTAGGTTTTGGCTTCGATTTAATAATACACACGTCACATTTTGGTGTCAGATTGAATGGTTAGAAGGTGTGTTAGTGGGCTGTCTAGCAAGTTCGAGACCGATTTCAGAAAAATTTTGATAAGTATTTGAGCTTTCATAGTCATTTGAGGTGTTAGGGGTGCTGAAAATTAATATCATAATTCTTGTTGATGGTTTATGTTCAGGTTGGGCTACATGACTGATTTTGAGCCAAGCTACATTTGGGTAATTTATTGGAGTTTAAGCTTTAATTCTGTAAGCTAATTTCAATTTATATTTAGAGGGATTGATTCGAGAATTTCACTCAAGATGAAGAGAAGTTTGATTTGATAATTATTTGGGCTTAAATGTGAGGATTGGAGGTGAATTCAAATCGAACCACACTTTGGACTTGATTCATGATTCAAGATTACGAAGAATGAACTGCTAACTTGTTGGACTTAACATTGAGGTATGTGTTTTACTATCGATTTTCCTACGAGCCAATCGCCCTAACCAAGTTGTTAATGTTAAGATGGAGCATATACCGAGAAGGCATGCTATTGTATGTTATGGAATGATTTTCTATGCTCTAAGGATGTAAGAACTACGTCGGTGTTCTAGTAATCTATGAGTTATGTTGTTATGAACATGATACGACGTTTTATGTTTGATTTTTGCACATTATATATGATGGCCATGATAATATGATTATGATTTATGGAATGAGACCTATTGGTTGTTTAATGCATGCTAGATTAGATGGTGATTGTTAGCTTTCCTATCCTGTGTACATAATGATAAGAAGCTGACCATCATAGGATTAGATGAAGTTTTACTAGAGAAAAATGAAACTCAACAAGCTCAATCCAACTCAATCAAAGCTCATATTGAAAATCCATGGGAAAGCTTTCCAAGTCAATCTAATCACGAGGCAATCATTATGCCCAAAAACCAATGATGAGTTAGAGCTAATAGACTTATAGAAGGATCAAATGCTTGATTTGAAGATAAGTTTCTAGCCGATGGTTAAGAGTTGCAAACATTGGAGCTCCAAGAGTCATTTGGTCATCCAAAAGCTATCATAAATCTAAAAATTCATATTCATTTACATTATTAACATCTCATGTATTTAATTAATGTTATGAATTTAGATTTATTAGAGTAGTTGAAAAGGTATTAGATGAATATAGCCAATGTAGGCGAAAGGTTGCATCCTTTCATGGTGTCTATTCATTTAGTTTAAATAGGGCTGTAATCTCCGCATTTGAACAGCTCATTGAATTTGAATGAAATTTCATTAGAGTTTATTCTTTCATGCTTTATGTTTTTTTTTTTTTTTGTACTCTTGTGTTTAGAATGCATGTTTTAGGACTTTCAATCTAGTTTAATCAATTAGATTGTGGAAAGTTCAAAATCTGGAAGTTAGGAACAAGTTCTCCTTTTCTTCCTGATCATCGATCAATCTTCCAAGCCATTTGGGATCACAACGACTACTATGATTTGTGTTCCTTTGGGATCCTCATGATCGTCATGGTATATGTTTCTTCGGGATCACCAGACTATCACAGCCACTCTAGAGCTTATTTCTTATACCCGAAAGGAGGCGTGAGGATGACAAATACTACCCTTTCGTGATACCTACTGTCTGTTCTCACCTGTTTTGCTTATACACTTGTTAGCCAAAGAAATATAGCAATATCTCTTGGCTTGACTTATTTTATTACAAACATTATAATGTTTAAACAACTCTAGCTCTAACTATAGATAACTCTAACTCCAACATTACAGGACTCATAATAACAAACTTAAGTCTGAAAGTGTGGCTGTAGTGTGGCAGACCTTTACCTCAACAACACATTGGAACTCCACTCTTTCACTACTTAGGAAGGAAAACATAAAAGAAAAGAATGAGCTTCTAGAAGTCTAGTGAGTAGAAACAACTTACAGGGACTCTTACAACTCTTAACATTAAACGACTCAATGACAATGCATCAATTAGACACAATGAGGTTCTTTCGCAAACCTCAGACTTGAACTTTTCCGTTCCCTACTATCACTACACACACAAAGTAGACCATCAATCTCTCTATGTGCACATAAATCTACCTCTTAGGGGCTTACAAACTAGACCCATCAGTTCTTTGACCATCCGACGTAAAGTGCTTCCCACAGGCTCAGGAACTAGGCCTTACGACCCCCAAACCATCCCGTGAGATTCCACCACAGGCTTAGGAACTAGGTCCTATGACCCCCTGACCATCCCAACTAAAATATGAGTTACAACTAGTATGGGTGGATAGTAGGTATAAAAAAATGTGATATCTGTCGTTCTCATGCCTCCTTCCGAGTTCGAAAGGTAGGCTCGGGAGAGGGTGTGACAAGTTGGTATCAGAGCATAAGACTTTGGGAAATGGGGTTCACCAGTATGGGCATGATAACACTATAATATGTCTAATATGTGATATATTATAGAAAACCATGGCCCGTAGAAGTGGAAGACTTTGTAAGCAACCACCAAAAGGAACTCATGATGCTTCCTCCAAGATGATAGAAGGAAGCAAGGTTGAATCTAGTCACTAGCAAGTAAGGGCAGAGGGAGAAGAGTAACGACTAGGGAGATTTGCCCAATATTTAGTAGAGGGAATAAGAGACGGGTCAGTAGACCCAGAAAAACGATTTGGTATCGAACGGTTGAAGGCACTGGATGCTACAACCTTCGAGGGGACTACAAATCCAGTTGATGCTGAGGCTTGGTTTGTACTGATTGAAAAGTGTTTCAGGGTGATGCGGTGCCCTGATGATAAAAAGGTGACCTTGGCCACCTTCTTATTGTAGAGGAGAGCTTATACAAGGCTCAAGAAAAAGTACACAAAACTTAGTAGATACACTATCAGTATGAGGATGAAGATGAAAGGTGCAAATGGTTCGAAAATGGATTGCGAATCAAAATCTGCACACTAGTGGTTGTCGGTGTTGAAAGATTGTATTCTCAAAATTAGTTGAGGTGGCAATGCGGGTGGAAGCTAGTCTAACCAAGGAGATAGAGATGAAACCCAAAACTTCCGAAGATTGGAAAGATGAGAGTCAGAAGTTTACCCTAAGGATTTCAAGTAGAACCATATTTAAGACCAGTTTCGGGAAACAAAAGACAAAAGTGGAACCTTCAAAGGCGAAAGCACACACTCAACACCCTGAAGAATCAGTTGCCAGTATTAAATGAAGGCTTCAGATGCTTGAAAATGTGTATTTGTTATTAAGAATTAAACTTTTTCTTTAGTTGAACTTGTATTATTATGTTAGAAAAAATGTTATATGTGTATATATATTAATGTTATGAATAATTTATTCTAACTCTATGATGATTATTGTTTATCCATCTAGATACTCACCGATAAACAGATGGAGATTGAAGAAAGGAGAAACCCTTTATGTATGTTTTGTGGAAAGAATCACATCGAAGAGTGTCTTTGAGGAACTAACTGATGCTACGTACGCAAGCAAGAGAAGTATATAGGAAAGAAGTGCTCGGAGTTTATCCGATTCCTGAAATAGTAGACAAAATTTATGAAGTTGGGAGCAAAATGTTCTAGTGCGATAAGAGTAAACTTTTCCTGACATAATTGCAACCGCTGTAACAAAGCAGATTGGGAAGGAAGTGAAGGACTTAGCTTGATGTGTGAATAGCCAGGGTATTACTGCAAGGATTTCTCGACTAACGGCCTAAAAATTCTGGCGCAGAAAACACATTGAGCGGAAGTACCATCTCATTATGGAGATCGTACATCGAGGAGACGTGATTGTCACGTAGATTGCCTCTAAAGAAAACTTGGTTGTTCCATTTACAAAGGCCCTCTCGGCTAAAGTGTTCAAGGATCACCTAGTAGGACTAGGACTGCGAAATAGATAGAACTAGGATAAGTGGGAGAAGTAATGGGTATCTGATGTCCTAGTTTATTGTTTTTGTTCTCTCATTACTCAATATTATATATATATTTGTGTATATATTTAAAATGCACTGGAGTTTTAATCCAAATGGAAGTTTGTTGGGTTGTACGTCCTAAAATTGGCATTTTTCATGTTAAACATATTCTATTATCAATAAAGATATTATTGACGTTTGTTCAATAAGACTGTTATTGAATATGTGAGTTGCACTTGTAAAGTCTAAATTCAATTAACTAAAGATCCATGGCTATTATATGAATACCTGGACATTATGTGGAGACATAAAAGTGGATCAAGTTCAATAAATAGCCAAAATGGTCTATAGTATATGAATAAGGTTGGGTACCTTATTCTGATAATACTATTGGATACGGCCCATTCTGTAGTTGTTATAATTTGGTGTAAAGTGCTACAAACGAAGTGATCTTGATTCGTTCATGTATTGACACGAGGGGTGTTCTATGCAATGAGTTTACATAAGATTGGACCAAGAATTAATTTACTCTTACATTATAACGCTGTTTACTGTTGAAGACTGACTATTTCAAAGTGATGACCTAGGTAACTTCACCTTAATCCTAAGCTAACTATGAACTCCTGTTTATTCGGGATTATTCTTAGATTTGAATAGGTAAGGGTTAGCTCAACAGCACCAGCTCAATAAACCTCCCATTTCAAGGGTGAGAACGGGTAGATAGCTGAGGACATAGGGTGCAAGACAGAACTCACTCATACCCACTTTTAAGGATAGTAGATAGGTTGTTCCCTTAAATGCTGACTCCAGGTCTTGAACAAGGGGCCCCACCCTCTCATTGGCTCGAGAGGGACTCGATTTGGTGATTAGCTCACAAACCAATTGTTCATTAGAGGATCAGTAGGACTTAAGAAGCAAGATGTAATCTCGGGGGTAAAACAACTTTTGACTCAGCTGTTATTACGAATATCCTATGAAGGGTTGACTTACTTATCATGGTTATATCAAATGGACACATAATATATCTATAGGGAGAGGAGTGCAACTACAGGCTATAGTGAACAGTCCTGTTAGTTAACGAATGTTGATTAACTAAGTTAAAGAGTTTGATCGGTTAGTCTCGGATCGTTAGAGCCCATGATTTGTAGGTCCATCGGGTATTAGGGAAAATTTTATTTTATATGAGATATAATTTACAATTAAATAATTAATTTATTAATTATATTTTAGAGTATTCTTGAACATTATAATGAAAGTGCTTTTCTCAACTTGATTTATATGATTAGTCAAAGTTAGGTGTAAAAAAAAAAAAAAAAAAATTAACATGTGATATTAAATTTATTTTTAAATATTTTTAAAATTATTAAAATGTTTTTTTTCATAAAAGTTTGTTTTATTTATATTAAAATTAGTTTGTGAAAAAATACAATTGTTGGATTTTCTCACTAAGTGGACTTTGAAGTGGCACTTCCAAAGCTTTGACACCTAAATAATATATGACAGTTGATTTTGAGGTGGAAGACATGCAAAATAGGATTTCGCATGTAGTTTGTCTTTAAATAGTTTCTTTTTTGAAATATGGAAAAACTTATTCTTCTTTGACTTTTCACTTGACTCTTCCATCAAAATCTCTTTACTCTTCACTTTTCTAGAGTGAAATTCCCTTGTCTTCACTAAAAAACGGTCTCACCATCGTGTTCTTCAACTGGAAAATAACAGTGGTTTACTGTTGGTGGTGTCGATCGAGCACGGAGAGGAAGATTGTGGTGGATTCTACAAAGGTTGTATTTTCTAACCCTTTATGCATGCTTATTCTTATTTTTATGTAATTAGAATGTTATCGATCCTTTCTTTCGCTGTGCATGTTGTTCTTTATGTTCCAACAATATGAAAATATGAAAACATGAGCAGAAGCTTCTGTCTAGTCCTAGTGACACGGTTATTGATTCTTTTTGTCATTTGATGGTCCATCCTTGTGCTTAACTGAAGAACAAATCATATGAAATTGTGAGTATAAAAAATACTCAGTGACTTATTCCTGAGCCCACTAGTTGAATTTGTTAGCCTTCCTATCTGGGCACAGGTGTACATAAAATAACATGGGCATAAACATAAGCATAGACATATGCATAGGTAAAGGCATAAGTAGTGAACCCAATGGTCCACAAGGCATGGCAGGCATTGTCACATCCGCTTCCGAGCTTACTTCTTATACCCGGAAAAAGGCATGAGGGCGACAAATACCATCCTTTCGTGATACCTACTGTCAACTCTAACCTATTTTGCTTATGCACTTGTCAATAAAAGAAAATATAACAACATCTCTTGCCTTAACTTATTTTATTACAAATGGTATAATGTTTACAAAACTCTAACTCTAACTTTAGATAATTCTAACTCCTAGGTTACAGAACTCATAATAACAAACTTAAGTCCAAAAGTGTGGCAGACCTTGACCTCAACAGCACCGTGGAACTCGTCTTTTTCGTTACCTGAGAAGGAAAACATAAAAGAAAAAAAGGAGCTTCAAGAAGCCCAATGAGTGATAACAACTTACAAGGTCTCTTACAACCATTAATACTAAGAAAAACAAATTTAAGTATAACTCATTTCAAAATCCGAAAGAGAAAGATACCCCCTTCTGAGCCCACCACTCGAACCCGAAAGGAGGCATGAGGACGAAAGATACCACCCTTGCATAATACCTACTATCCATCCATATTAGTTGTAACTCATCTTTTAGTTAGGATTTAAGAAAAACAACTTTAAGTATAAATCATTTCAAAATCAGTTCATATAGCTTTGAAAGGTTTTTATAAACGTTTACCTGACCCCTTTTACAACTATTTCAAATAACATTCTAGCTCGTGGCAAACCTTGTTTTCTCGTAGCAACCTAGACTCCTCTGCTACCTAGGAAGGAAAAACATGAAAGAAAATAGTGAGCTAAAGCTTAGTGAGTGGTAAACAACTCATAGGGTATCTTTCAACCCATAGAAACAAATAGCATATTCGCAAACTGAGGTTATTACTCAATCCTCTATTGGGATTAGTGTCCTAAATCTCCTGATAGTCTCGTAGTTTGTAAACATTATATAAGCATATTGTTATTAATAAATTAAGTGTTATTGAAGGAAATCTAACATGCAGTAGAATAAATCAGAAACAATAAGCATTCTAACTACTCTTAATTTATGAGTTTTAAACATGCTATTCAAAAGAAGTTTAAAGAGGGTTTGAAGCAAAACTTACCTTTGAAGACTTAATCCATGAATTCAGCAGAATCACTTCAATGTTGAGCTTAAAACTTCAACAATACCACCACCAAGATCTTCTCTACAAGGCTCAAGAAGGAATATGTGGTGGAAACACTGAAATCTTGCTGAAATAGAGAGGGATTTTAAATCATGAGCATGTATATATACCCTAAATCATGTGGTGGAAACACTAAAATCTTACTGAAATCTTCAAAATTTTCCAACAGTTTGGTTAAAATTCTAGAAATTCTCTCGCAATTTCTCTGCATGCAGCATGTATATATACCCTAAATCATGCAGGAATGTCAAGCTGCATGGAAAGTAGCTCCACCTTGAAGAATTTGATGGAAAATTGTGAATTCCCACTTTAAAGAGATAATGGATTTTTTTCCAAAAATTAGAAAAATCCAATTTCTCTTTGATTTTGATTTTAAAACCATGATTCTCAGAATTGATTTTAGTTTTAAATAAAACTATTTTATTTAAATCTTTTTTTTATCAAATTAATTTATATAAAACTAAGTTTATTTTAATTAAACCTTTTAATTAATAGAAAATTAATTTAATATCTTAATATTAAATTAATAAAACAACAATTCCACCAATTTGATTCAATTGCATATTTAAATCATAATTTAAATATAAATTGATTCTCCAATTTCGTTTAATTTCAACTAAATTAAATGTTTTTAATTGTATCAAATACAACCAATCGAAAACCCTAATAATTGAATTTGAACATTTCAAATTCATAACCCTAATTCCAAAATTCATCCAATTCAATGCTCAATTTGCTATTCCAATTTATGAGCTAGTAGAGGGATGTAATAGACCTACAGATCATGAGCTCCAACGATCTGTAATTAATTCATTAAACACTTTAATCAAATTAATTACTATTCTTTAACTATCAAGACACACCACTATAGTTCGATAGTTGCACTCTACTCACTGTAGATATATTTTTGTCCATGTAAACCATAATAAGTAAGTTGATGCTTCATAGGTCGTTTGGAATTACCGCTGGGTCAAAATTACCGTTTTACCCTTTAAATACATCTTGTTCCTTGAGTTCCCACTGACCCTCTAATGAACAATTCAATTCATAATACCACTTATGAATCATGCCCCTCTCTATCATGAGAAGGCAGGCCCCGATTGTTCAAGATATGGAATCAGCACTAAAGAGAACAACCCATCTGCTAATCCTCTAATGGGTAGGAGTGAATTCAATCTTGTAGGGCTATGTCCCTAGCTATCCATCCGGCCTTATCCCCAAAATGGAAGGCTTATTGAGCAATACTGTTAGACTACCCTCACCCATGCAGATCAAAGGATAATCCCGATTAAATAGGAGTTCATAGCTAGCTCAGGATTAAGATCGAGTTATCCTAGGTTACTTTAATATGAAATAGTCAATTTTAACAATAAAGGGTCATTATAAAAAAATGATTATTTCATAGTCCAATCTATAAGCAAACTCATTGCATATGATGCCCTCACTCACATGTCTCTACATGATCTGTGGATGACATAATTTTTATTACCTATACAAAATTGGCCACACCCAATAGTGTTACCAGGATGAAATATCCAATTTCATCCATATACTTATAGACCATTTAGACTATATACTATTAACTTTATCCTGTTTATGTCACCACATAAAGTTAAAGTATTCATATTATGGTCTTTGATATGTTTTTTGGATTTTCATAATAGAGTGCAAAATCAACCACTTTATTGAAATAAGATACTCAATAATATTTTATTGATAAATAGAATGTTTAACACAAAATTTAAGAACTGCGAGTTCTAGGACATTCTCAACAATCTCCCACTTGGACTAAAACTCCAGTGAGAATAAATATATACAATACAATGTTGAGAAACATAAAGGAAAATACAATAAACTAGGGCATCATTAATACCATAAATATTCTCTCACTTGCCCTAGATTACGTGGCTCGAAGTCCTAGTCCAACCAGATGGCCCTCGAACACTTTAGCCGAGAGAGCCTTCGTAAATGGATCACCAAGGTTGTCTTCAGAGGCTACCTTCGTGACGATCACGTCTCCTTGGTGTACTATCTCTCTGATGATATGGTACTTTCTTTCAATATATTTTCCACGTTTGTTACTCCTTGGTTCTTTTGAGTTGGTAACAACACCACTATTATCACAATACAGTGAGATAGGTAGGTGCATATCTGGAACTACTTCCAAGTCAGCCAAGAATTTGCGTAGCCATACTGCTTCTTTAGCGGCATTACATGCGGCTACGTATTATTCTTCCATCGTGGAGTCAACGATACAACTTTGCTTAATGCTTCTCCAAACTATAGCTCCTTCAATAAGAGTGAAAATTGATCCTGAAGTAGATTTCCTGAAATCCACATCAATCTGGAAATTAGAATCAGTGTACCCAATAAGGATCAAATCTTTATGTCCATACACAACCATATAGTCCCTTTTTCTCCTTAGATACTTGAGGATGGTTTTGATAGGAGTCCAATGAATCTGTCCTGGATTAGACTGGAACCTGCTGACGATTTCAACTACAAAGCATATGTCAGAACGTGTACATAACATTGCGTACATCAAACTCCCAACTGTAGATGCATATGGAATTCTTATAATTTCCTCAACATCTTGAGGTGTCTTAGGATACTGTTCCTTTGACAAATGAATTCTATGTCTAAAAGATGATATACCTTTTTTGGAATTTTGTATATTATATCTTGACAACATCTTGTCAATAAAAGATGCCTGAGATAGTGCTAAGGTTCTATTCGAAAGATTCCAAAAGATCTATATTCCTAGAATGTATTGAACATCACCCAAATCTTTCATTTCGAATTGTATTGTTAACCATCTCTTTACATTAACAAGGAAGCTTGCCTCATTTACAATGAGCAAGATATCATCAACATAAAGAACTAAGAATGCTACAGTCTTGTTGACTATTTTCTTGTATACATAAGGTTCGCCAACATTCTGTTCAAAGCTATAAGATTTGATCGCAGTATCAAATCTTATATTCCAGGATCTTGAAGCTTATGTAACCCATAAATGGATCATTTAAGCTTATAAACTTTCTGTTCCTGTCCTTATTCGATGAACCCTTCTTGTTGAGACATAAAAATACTTTCATCAAGATGGCCGTTCAAAAAAGCTGTCTTTACATTCATTTTTCATATTTCATAGTCATAATACGTGGTAATGGATAGAAGTATTCTTATCGATTTTATCATGACAACAAGAGAAAAAGTTTCTTCATAATCAACCCCTTCTCTTTGGGTAAAACCTTTTGCCATGAGTCTGGTTTTGTAGGTTTGCACCTTATCAATTGGTCTCGTTTTCTTTTGTAGATTCATTTGCAACCTATAGGTTTAACCCCATGTGGTTGATCTACAAGTTCCCAGAAAGAGTTGAAGTACATAGATTCCATTTCAACATCCATGGCTTTTATCCACTATTCCCTGTCAACATCTTCCATTGCCTTTTTAAAGGTTAATGGATCTTCTAATCCATTATCATGTATGATGTTTTGAGTTTCAGTTAGACCCATATAGCATTTAGGTTGCTGAACAACCCTCTCACTATGTTGAGGCATACTCAACTCTTGAGACGGATGTGACAGGACAATAACAGTTGCTGATGGACTAGCTTAATCAACAACTCTTGTTGATTTTTCTGTAGCATCTTTGGTCATTTCTTGTAATATTAGTTTACTGCGAGGTAGATGATTTTTAATATGATCTTCTTCTAATAATGTAGCATTTGTCGATACAAATACTTTGTCTTCTTGGGGATCATAGAACAGTCCTCCTTTTGTTTCTTTAGGGTATCCTACAAAGAGGCATAATTTCGAACTTGTTTCCAGTTTCTTAGGATTTTGTACCAACATGTGTGCAGACAACCCCAAATACGGAAATGATGTAAACTAGTTTTATGTCCTTTCCATAATTCATACGGTGTTTCTGAAACACTTTTTGAAGGAACAACGGTTAGAATATATATTACAGTCTATACTACATATCCCCAAACGGAATGAGGTAACTGAGATAACTCATCATTGATCGAACCATGTCTAAAAGGTTCGATTTCTCCTTTCTGCAACACCGTTTTGTTGTGGTGTTCTAGGTGCTGTAAGATGGGATTGAATTCCATGATCTACTGGATAGTTTTGGAATTGTAAATCCATATATTCACCACCTCGATCAGATCGAAGTGTTTTAATTCTTTTACTTAACAAATTTTCTGTCTCGATATTAAATTCTTTGAACCTTTCAAGAGTTTTAGACTTACGACTTATTAAGTAAATGTAGCCATATCTCGAGTAATCATCAATAAAACTGACGAATACTGACAGCCTCATCGTGCTTTTACACTCATCGGATCACATAGATCTGAATGTATAAGTTCGAGAGGCTTTTTGGAATGAAGACCTTTTCTAGAAATTTTCTTTTTCTCATTTTTCCCTCAAGGCATGATTCACATGGAGGTAAAGAATTATCTTCTAACTGGCTTAGATGACCGTTTTTTACCAACCTCTCAATCCCGTTGAGATTAATGTGACCAAGTCTGAGGTGCCAAAGATAGGCGTTAGGAGAAATTTTCCGTTTTTTATTTTGAGTCTCAACCATTTTAAACATCTCTATATTTAGAATGACCTTTGCTTCGGTTGGTTTTAATATATACAAGTTATTTTCGAGTCTTGCAGAACAAATATGAACACCTCTTGAAAAAACAAACACTTCATTAGATTCAAAAGATATTCTGTACATATTTTCTAGCAGACAGAAGATTGAGATTAAGTTTCTTTTCATCTTAGGTACATAATATACATTCTTAAGTAAGATGAAAGATTCCCCAAAAAATAGGTTGACATCTCCCACTGCATGAGCTGAAATGACTTCACCCATTCCAACCTTGAAAGTCATTTCCTGTTTAGAAAGTTGTCTCCAAGAACCAGTTTCCTGTAGAAATGTGCAAACATGATTAGCAGCGTCTGAATCTAATATCCGGGTTAGGTGAGTATTCTCCACTAGACATGTTTTAACTACTAGTAAATCTGATTTACCTTGTTTCGCCTTTTCCCTTCTCTTTTCTGCCAAATACTTTGAACAGTTACGTTTCTAGTGCCCATTCTCTCCGCAATGGAAACACTTTCCTTTGTGAGTCTTGTTTTTGTTTTTGTCTTTCTTAGTAGTGGTTTTCTTATTCCCTTTACCCTTCTTCTTCATTTGTACAGATATATCTTTCAAAGAAGAGGGAACAAAATTCTTGTTATTAGTGGGTCTTGTTCTAGACGTCGACCCCTTAAAAAACTTCTTAGATCGAGAAATAACATTTACTTCTTTCTCTTCAAGTTTCATCATCGACTGATATGTCTATAACTCATTCAACAACGTAGTCAAATTATAAGTAATTTTGTTCATAACAGCATTGGTTCTGAAAGGCAGGTAACTCATTCGGAGAGATTCCAATATTATACTGACTTGACTTATCTCATCTCAGCGCCCCATGAGCCTCAGCAATATTAAAATAGACCATACTATCGAGAACATGTTCTCTAACGTTAGACCCATTTTTCATGCGAGTACTATAAACATACTTAATGGCTTCATGTCGAACAGAGGATGGCGGTTGCCCGAACATCTCCTGGAGCGTCACCATTATCTCACGGGCAGTGGGCATTACCTCATGTTTCTTATTAAGTACATCAGATATACTTGCTAAGATGTAAGCTCGAGCTTTTTTGTTAGCCCTAACCCATCGATCATAGATGCTTCGAACATTTTGGTTCGCTGTTGTACTAGAAACCGGAGGGCATTCCTCCGTCAACACAAACCTTAAATCATCCACAACTAATATCGTATTGATGTTGGATTTCCAGTTTGAATATCCTTCACCTTAAAATTTATCAGAAGCTAGCAGTTGTATAATTAAATTCGACATTGCTGAAAAGATTAAACAAATTCTATTAAATTTTATGCATATAAATCCAAATTTAACAAAATAATAAAGTACCCATAAATCTTTATTTATTTGCAACGATACTTTAGTGATTTAGAACAGTTGATACCATGGGGCAATCAACAACTTCTTCACTGAAGCAAGACAATTTTTTACCAAATACTATATTAGAATAACTCTTTATTCCTATAGTTCTTTTGGTTATCATTTTTGGTCAAGATCCTTACTAACAATTAGTAATTCTTATAAGTGTGACCCGCCATTTTCAAATTTTATAAAATGGTATAAACATGCTTCGGAGATGGAAATATCCAGAACGGAACTATAGGACCCTATTCATTATTGAAGCTCGGGTTGTTTCGAATCCTATGTTACAACCCTCCGTGGGGATCGCCGTGGTTAACGACTAGCTAGTGCTACCTAAAAACGATAGCAGGCATAACATAGGAATCTCATGGCTCAAAGCAATGGAGGAGACCGTAGGACAAGATTAACATTTCCTTCACCCACTTACTATGAAATACTTCCCCCATTCACATTGTTATTGACCCATTCAAACACTTTCTATATGGAGTAGTCGCGGTAAAAGTGACACGAAGCCGAGCATGGATCTCACGGTGTGAACTGTTGAGGACGTGAGAGCTATTAACTTTATATCGAATATATTATTAATCTCCCAATTGAAGTATTCTAAATGTTTGGGTATTCATTTACTTAGGTTTTATTACGAATAATTTAAGAAAAACCTATGTCTATGTGATTTTATCCAAGTATAATATTTATATTTGGATATTAACCTATGATGTCTATGTGTTTAAACTAGTTTTAAACCTCACACCGCTCACGCAAGCTCATCAAATCAGTTAACAACGCTCAATATTTCGGTCATAATCCCTAGGTAGGAGGTGTTACGTAAACCGTCGACTTAAGTACCTCCAGCCTTAGACAGGTTTATGAACCTATTTGAGTTTGTAACCAAATTTTATAAGTTAACAATCTATTTTAACTGTTAAAATAAGTTGTTAGCCTAAATGAGCATGTTGTTTATCTTTGTTATGGATTTTAAAGTCTAATTTCAATTTATTACTAATTTACAAAACAAAAATGCTTTAAACGAACCATAACATGCTTCAAAGGCAAAAATTAACATAACAATTACAACAATTTTTAACAAACCCTTAAAATATGCATACTCTATATTATAACTAATTATATCATACAATAATATATGTAACATGTTTATCTATATTGGGATTTTAAATCTAAAATGGCATACTGTATGCATTAACATATTTAATAATAAACAATAGACATCAAATGCATAAAATAATTAAATAATACTAATATGGTTCAACTTTGGCATTCTAAACCAATAAATAAGCTCAATTATTACAATAATAGGTAAAAAATAACTTTAATTTGATGAAGCACCACTCGAACAGACCTGAACTGGACCCAAACCACCTGAATCGGTCCACCAGGCACCAAAGGATGTTGAACCGGAATGGTTTGGAGAAGAATCGGTCGAACCAACTTCTTCAAGCCAGAAATCGGCTAGGCAGTGCATGAAGAAGACCCTTGGGATGAACAACGTCGTGACGCTGCATCCTATGTTGCAACGATGTTCATCAGCAAGCCCGTAGCATTGCAACGCTTGATGAATAGCGTCGTGACGCTCCTGGGTAGAATGGTCAACTCTAGTTTTCTACTTGCTGCTCAAACATGCTTGCTTGAATCTTCAAATTATAGCTTAATTTGGACTCTAATGACTCCAAATAAATTATAGACTCTAGAGCACACATATAAGCTCATAAAAAATGAGCCAGTTACAAATTTAACTTGGAAATCAAAGAAAATGCTTATGCCAAAGTTGAATTTAAACCATATTAGTCACAAACTTAAACATGCATAGAAATTCACCCACCAAACTCAAATTAACGATAATTGAGTGCTTAAATCATACTCTGATACCAATTGAAGGAGTAATCTAACATGCAGCAGAACAAATCAGAATCAATAAGCACTCTAACTAATCTTAATTTGAGTTTTAAACATACTATTCAAAAAAAGTTCAAAGAGGGTTTGAAGCAAAACTTACCTATGAAGACTTAATCCACGAATTTAGCAGAATCACTTCAAGATTGAGCTTAAAACTTCAACAATAACACAACCAAGATCTTCTCTACAAGGCTCAAGAAGGAATATGTGGTGGAAACACTGAAATCTTGCTGAATTAGAGAGGGATTTTGATAGAGAGTTTTCAATTTTGCAGCAGTTTAGTTAGAATTCTAGAAATTCTCTCTCAATTTCTTTGCATGCAGCATGTATATATACCCTAAATCATGCAGGAATATCAAGTTTCATGGAAGGTAGCTCCACCTTGAAGAATTTGATGGAAAATGGCGAATTTCCACTTTGAAGAGATAGTGGTTTTTTCCCAAAAAATTGGAAAAATACACTTTCTCTTTGATTTTGAATTTAAAATCAATTTTTCCAAAATTGATTTTAGTTTTAGATAAAACTATTTTATTAATTTTTTTTTTATAAAATTAGTTTATATAAAACTATTTTTATTTTGATTAAACCTTTTAATTTATAGAAAATTAATTTAATATCATAATATTAAATTAATAAAACACCAATTCCACCAATTTGATTCAATTGCATATTTAAATCATAATTTAAATATAAATTGATTCTCCAATTTCGTTTAATTTCAGTTAAAGTAAACGTTTTTAATTGTATCAAATACAACAATCGAAAACCCTAATAATTGAATTTGAACATTTCAAATTCATAACCCTAATTCCAAAATTCATCTAATTCAATACTCAATTTGCTATTCCAATTTATGAGCTAGTAGAGGGATGTAATAGACCTACAGATCATGAGCTCCAACGATCTGTAATTAATTCGTTAAGCTCTTTAATCGAATTAATTATTGTTTGTTAACTATCAAGACACACCACTATAGCTCGATAGTTACACTCTCCTCACTGTAGATATATTTTTGTCGATGTAAATCATAATAAGTAAGTCAATCCTTCACAGGTCGTTTATATTTACAGCTGGCTCAAAATTACCATTTTACCCCTGTAAATACATCTTGTTTCTTAAGTTTCCACTGACCCTCTAATGAACAATTTGATTCATAATACCACTTATGAATCATGTCCCTCTCTATCATGAGAAGGCAGGGCCCTAATTGTTCAAGACCTGGAATCAACACTTCAGACAACAACTCATCTGCTAACTCTAAAATGGGTAGGAGTGAATTCCATTTTGTAGGGGTTTGTCACCAGCTATCCATTCGGTCTTATCCTCAAAATGGAAGACTTATTGAGCAGTGTTGTTGGACTACCCTCGCGCATGCAGATCAAAGAATAATCCTGAATAAACAGGAGTTCGTAGCTAGCTAAGGATTAAGATCGAGTTATCCTAGGTTACTTTAAATGAAATAGTCAATTTTAACAGTAAAGGGTTGTTATAATGAAAAATGACTATTTCGTGGTCCAGTTTATATGCAAATTCATTGCATAAGATGCCCCCACTCACATGTCTCTATATGAATGATCTGTGGATTATATAATTTGTATTACTTATACAAAATGGGTTGCATCCAATAGTGTTACCAGGATGAGATACCCAATTTCATCCATATACTTATAGACTATTTAAGTTCTATACTATTAACTTGATCATGTTTTGTCACCACATAAAGTTAAAGTATTCATACTATAGCCATGGATATGTTTATTGGATTTTCATAATAGAATGAAAAATCAACAACTTTATTGAAATAAGATACTCAATAATATTTTATTGATAAATAGAAAGTTCAACACAAAATTTATGAACTGCGAGTTCTATGACATTCCCAACAGTTATTTTATAAGCATTTACTCAATCCAATAAACTAAGATCCGTGGTTATTTTATGTAACTTAAGCATGTATATGGAGGCATACAAGTGTATCATGCCTTAAGTAATAACCTAAATGGTTTGTAGTAGATGTTACAAGTGTTGTAAAGTACTACAAATGGTCTAATCCTGACCATTCATGTAGACACATGCAAGCGGGGTATCCTATACAAAGTATTTGTATAAGAACGAACCACGAAATGCTTAGTCTCTTTATATAACGTTGTTCATAATTGAGACTTACATTTCACTAGAATAACCATAGGTGACATGACCTTAATCCTGAGTGAGTTGGGAACTCCTGCTCATGAAGGTGGTCGTTTGATTTGTATGGGTGAGACTTGCCAGATTGCAAACTCAACAAGCCTACCATTTTGGGGATTCGTTATATTGGGGAGCTGGGAACTTAGCTATACAAGACGAAATTCATTCATTCCCCAAAGTAGGAGTAAGTAGATAAATTGCTCCCTTAAGAACTTATTCTAGGTCTTGAACATAGTAGCCACACCCTCTCTTGGGAAGAGAGGACACAATCATAGTGGGACTATGACTTATTATTCATTAGAGAAATCAGTGGTACTTAAGAAGTTAGATGTAACTACAGGGGAAAAACAATAAATTGGCCCAGTTGTACATACAAACGATTTGTGAAGGGTCATCGCACTGTTTATTCATTATATGGACACAAAAATATATTTGTAGTGCAAAGAGTGCAGCTGTCAGTCTTTAGTGGAGTGACCAATAGTTAATGGATGGTAGATATCGTGATTAAAGAGTTTAGTCAGTTATTCATGTACCAATGGAACTTCGAGCTACATGTCCATAAGGTCCCCTTGGTAGCTCAATGGGTTCAAGTTAAGAATCAGATTTTGGGTTAGTTTGAAGTGTTCAAATAATAAGAGGAAATTTGATTATATATGATATAATTAAATTGATTCAATTATATATGATATGATTGATATGATGTATTTTATACATTATTAGATTAGAGGAATTAATATAAATGTGATTTATATTAAATACCATAAAATAGAAAAAGAACTATGGTTTATATGTTGCATATGATGCAATATTAAAACTATAGGTTATAAATATAATATGATAAGTTAGTTATTATATTAAAAAGAAATATGGTTTATATGTTGCATACGCGGTTCCACTCATAGGCCCACGATCTAGACCTCATGGCCCCCTAACCATCTCGTTAGATTCTACCATAGGTTAAGGAACTAGATCTTTCGACCCGTTGACCATCCCGAGTGACATATTCTCATCCTTGTTTAAGCTACTCATACCTCAATACAAGCATAAAATCTATATAGATATGCTTAAGACCTTTAAAAGAATATCACTCATAGTTTATTCGCAAGAACCTTCTTCCTCTCGCGAGTTCCCTAGTTTCCCCTGTTTTCTTCCTAACTCTTGCGCCTATTATATTTCATTAATCAACTTAGAATCTCACGTTTAGGGTTAAAATAATCTTAGAATACCTTACTGGCCCTAAACTTAGCTTACTAATTCGTACTGATACATAACTAGGCCCTTGGACACCTTTGGACAATAGTTGGATGCAAAATAGGTCTTTTTTAAGCAGTTGGATGCATGGTTAGCACCTTCTAGACCCCTGGAAATCTTTTAATCAACACATGGACTAGACTGGATGCATGGCAGTACCTGATCAACACATGCCCTCTCTTACTCAATGCATAGCCCTACCTCGAAGCCCTAATTTCCCTTAAACCTCTCCCCTTTGAATCTTCATTGAAGGGAAAATGAGTTGTAACTAAAATGAGTGGGGTATTTATAGGCACTTAAAAGCATCCTTGTCAATCTTTTCAAGCCTTCAATGCATGACACGTGTGTTGCATGAAAATCTTAAGTGTCAGCACCATGCAAAGTCCAGCGCAGGGTCCTTGACACCTCCTACTTGCATGAGAGCTTAAAGTGTCTTCACCATGTTATGTCCAATGCATAGGCCCTTTTGAGATGTCACTCCATCCTTTTGCATGTCCTATTATGCATCCACCACACCCTAGGCTCGACCGGGGCTTCATTTAGTTGAGCTACGTACCCTATTTTGCCATCAATCCGACCTTACTCTCAATGTTTCCTCAAACTAACGCATACTAACCTAAGTTGGGTGCATGATTGCTTCATCAACCAACTCCATGCGTCCATGATGGTGTTTCCAATGAATGCTCACTTAGGTTTTGACATATGATTCCTCAACTTAGCCCTTAATTTAACTTATAGCTTCCTCTTAAGCATTAAGTAGAAGTATGCGCTCATCTTCACTCAAATATGCATCCAACTAGGGTTTTGGGCTCACTTGGTGTAACTATTTCCCAAGGGTTTGTCTTATGCCTCCATCTAGCTCATTCTAGATTTCTAATGGAATTCATAAGACCTCCCATGCGCCAACCCTAACCCTATGCGCCCATTTCATCTTTATGCACTCACCCTACTTTTTCTTCCTTCTCCCTTGGATTCTATTTTCCTCTTTAATGCATAGTCTACTTCTGCAACTCAAATACTTAGCCATGTGTCCTCTATGTCTTACCTTTCCCCTCATAACATGTGTCCACATGGCCATTGATGCACCCAATGTTTCTTATGCGTCTAGCCCTTCCCTCTTTAAAGTTTCTCCAATTGCGGTACCTTATGTTCTCAAACACTTAGACAATTTTCTCCGTTAAAGTATCCTATGTGTCCATCATGTCTCCCCTATGTGTTCATGAGGGTTCCCTATGCATCCATCTTATTGTTCAACACATGGTTCACTTAATTCACCTCTTAGCATACCTTCCCACATTTCCTAAACATCCATAATTGTCTATAACTCCCTTTAGGATACGTTTACTATGCTTCTATGCGTCCAAACTCTTCATCCCCTTCTATGCTATGAACTCAACTTTTATTCTCATAGCATATTTTGGACACTTAGCCAAATTTTGGCTCCAAAAAACTGTGCCTCCAACACTTAGAATGTTTTCTTTCTCCAAAGCATAGTTTAGGGACTTTAGCCAAACTTTTCCTTCCAAGGTTTACAATCCAAGCTATTTTCTACGTCTAAGGGGATCCTGTAAGGATGAGGGTATTACAAATCCATCCCCCTTAGAAAATTTCATCCTTGAAAATGGAATGAACTACTACAGAAGCTTTTATCATTTACTTATTACTAAATATTTACAGACTATACTTTTATTTATTCACATTCATACAACTTTGGTACTTTTAGTATCAATAATCTTTCCAATGGCTTCTAGGTTCCTTTGAGTTAGCAATTGCACCACTATTATCACAATACAGAGTGATAGACAGATGCATATTTGGAACGACTCCAAATAAGTCAAGAACTTTCTGAGCCATACCGCTTCTTTAGTTGCTTCATTGGTAGCTACATACTCAGTTTCCATGGTGGAGTCAGCAATATAACTTTGCTTGATACTCCTCACACTATAGCTCCTCCATTCAAAGTGAATACTGACCCTGAACTAGATTTCCTAGAATCTATATCGGTCTGAATGTTAGAATAAGTGTATCCAGTAATGATCAGATCCTTAGCACCATACATGAGCATATAGTCCCTCGTTCTCTGAAGATACTTGAGAATGTTTTTAACAGTAGTCCAATGATCATATCTATAATTGGACTAATATCTTATTACAATTCCAACTGCAAAGCATATGTCGAGATGTGTACACAACATGGCATACATTAAATTCCCTACTGCTGATGCATATGGAATTCGTTTCATAACCTCAACCTCTTGAGGTGTCTTAGGAAACTGTTCGTTAGAAAGATGAGTTCTATGCCTGAAAGGCAACATATCTTTCTTGGAATCTTGCATTTTATATAGAGACAACATCTTGTCTATATTAAATGCCTGAGAGAAGGCTATCGTTCTGTTCTTGCAGTTCCGAACGATTCGGATCCTAAGAACATACTCTGCGTCTCCAAAAACCTTTATTTGATATAGAGACAACATCTTGTTTATATAAGATGCCTGAGTTGAAGGAACTCTTAACGAACAGCATCCATGAGCGCGTTCGGATCTTTCCGATTTCATTGTGACCAAAATACAACACATACATTATAACATATAGTTATGTAAATAAACACTAATTAACGACATGCTTCGATAAATAAAATACAAGGGAAAAAGTTCTCATACTAGTTGAAGACTCTCTTCAAACTTCGAACTCAGAAGCAACGGAAGAATCTCTACGCGAACTCTATCGCCCAGTAAATCAATCGGCTGCGGCAGCACAATCGTCTATACAAATGGCTGCAACTCAAACAAGCACGAACAAGTACATAGCGGGGATGACACCACCAGTTGGAGACCATGGTATTCTCGAAGTGATAATCCAAAGTGTGGTCTATGGAGAATTTTGTAGAGGTAGGAGGAAAGACAGATCATGTAGACGATAAGCAAGTGGGAGAGACAAAGACAGCTATCATATAACAGAGATGTTTATCGTTTAGACAAAGCTACACAATCGTATAGGTTTTACTAAGCGGTCGTTTAATAAAAGGTAGATGATCATTTAGAAAATGTGGCACGCTATGCAATTGTTTAGGAAAGCTAAGCGATCGTTTAAGGACAAGCATGCAATCGTTTAGGCGCTGGTGTGCGATTGTTTAGACGATGTGCTACTATCGTATAGGCTCTCAAGCTAGGCGATCGTTTACGTTTCCACACTGATTTCGCAATTTCGAACTTTTTTTCAAAATGAAACCAATTTTCATTTTATTCATCGGTTACCATAACCGAATGTGGCTGCTCCCATTAATGCACGAGTGAGGGGAATAATACGGCCAATTATCTCATAATTAACCAATTTAATAATTAATGAATATAATCATATTATATTCTTACCCTATAGTTTGATATCACATAACTACTATAGTAATTTCTCCTCCACTTCATATAAATCATATTTAAATCTAATTTTCTCCAAAATAATGTATCTCATACATTTAGTCAATTATATCATATATAATTAACAAGTTCAATTATATCATATATAATCGAACTCCCTTTTGTCAATTTGAACATTACAAACTGACCCAAACACTGATTCTCGACTTTATCCAAGCTACCTAGGAGACCTAATGGACCTGTGGCTTAAAGCTCCAACGGTCCGTGAATAGCTGACTAAACTCTTATTCACTATCTGTTAACTGTCAGACATTCCACTAAAGATCAACAACTGAACTCTTCTTACCACAAATATATTTCTGTGTCCATCAGATATCACCAACCATGAGTACGATGACCCTTCACAGATGTCGTAAGTACAGCTAGGCCAATTTACCGTCTTGCCCCTGTAGTTACATCTCACTCCTTAAGTACCACTGATTCCTCTAATGAACAATACAACATAATCCAACAATGTGTCATCACCTCTCGGGGCAAGAGAAGGTGTATGGTGCCACATCATTCAAGCCCTAGAATCAGTCCTTAAGGGAGCTATCTATCTACTTGCCCCTACTTCGGGGAAGAAGTGAATTCCATTTTGTGTAGCTAAGTTCCCAGCTCCCAAATCAGACGAATCCCTAAAATGGTAGGTTTGAATCGGCGACCTAGCCACTCGCACCCATACAAATCAAAGACCGCCCTCAATGGTAGGAGTTCCCAACTCACTCAGGATTGAAATCATGTTACCTATGGTCATCCTAGTGAAGTGAAGTCTCTGTCATGAACGGTTTTATATAACGAGACGTTAACACTTCATGGTCCGATCTTATACAAACTCTTTGTATATGACGCTCCTGCTCATATGTCCCTTACACGAATGATCAGAATCAAACCATTTGTGACAAGTCACAACACTTGTGACCTTTCCACAAAGTGGGCCATATCCGCAGCGTTACCAGGATAAGGTTTCCCTCCTATATTCATATACTACAGACCATGTTGGTTATTACTCAAGACATGATCCATTTGTATATCACCACATACATGCTTAAGTTACATACATATAACCAGGGATTTTATGTTTATTGGTTTGTGCTAAAGCAAATAAAACATACAACTAAGCAAAAACAAGATGTGAAGTAAATATCATATATTATACAACACAAGTCTTCGTACAAACTGTTTACAAACTACAGGACACGAGACTTTAGGGCATCAACCCCAACTTGAGTATCCTAATAGACTTGATCATGACAACTAGAGAGAAGGTTTCTTCATAGTCCTCCCCCTCGCTTTGGGAAACCTTTTTGCCACAAGTCTAGCTTTGTACCTTACCAGCTTCGTTTCCTTTTCTCTTGTAGATCCATTTGTAACCAATGGATTTTACCCCTTCTGGTTGATCTACAAGCTTCCATATTAAATTGAAGTACTTTGACTCCATCTTGAGGTCCATGGCTTTTATCCACTGGTTTTTATCCATATCACTCATTGCCTGTTTAAAAGTCAATGGATCCTTTAAGCCATCATCAGGTATGACGACCTGAGTTTCAGTTAAAACCATGTACTGGTTAGGCTGTTGCACAACCCTCCCACTACGTCGAGGCATTCTCAACTCTTGAGAATGAAGTGAAATAACAATTCCATCAATAACTCTTATTGAAGGACTTGCTCGATCAATAACTCTTGTTGATCTATCTATAGTTTCTCTGGTTATCTCATTTAATACTAGTTTACTGCGAGGTTGATAATTTTTATTGTGGTCTTCCTCAAGAAATCTTGCATTTGTCGAAACAAATACTTTATCTTCCTGAGGATCATAAAAATAACCACCTTTTGTCTCTTTGGGATAGCCTACAAATAGGCATACCTTTGAACGACATTTCAGCTTCTTTGGGTTTTGTACCCACACATGTATTGGACAGTCCCAAATCCAAAACTGACGTAAACTACCTTTACGTCCTCTCCATAACTTGTAAGGTGTTTTCGAAATAATTTTTGAGAGAACCATGTTCAATATATACACCGCACTCCCTACTGCATGACGCCAAAAAGAACTTGGCAACTGAGCATAACTCATAGAACGAACCATGTCCAACAGTGGTATATTTCTTCTTTCTGCAACACCATTTGTTGAGGTGTGCCAGGTGTTGTGAGCTGTAACTAAATTTCGTGTTCTATTAAATAGTCTTGGAATTTTAAGAACATGTACTCACCACCTTGATCTGATCGAAGTGTTTTAATATTTTTACCTAATTGGTTCTCAACCTCTGTCTTATATTCTTTAAACTTTTCAAGTGTATCAGACTTATGATGCCTTAAGTAAATATAGGCATACCTTGAATAATCATTAATGAAATATTCATACCCTCCTCTCGCGTTAACATTCATCAAACCAAAAAGGTCTAAATGTACCAGCTCTAAGGGTTCTTCCATCTTGTATAGCTGAGTTCGCAGCTCCCAAATTAGACGAATCCCCAAAATGGTAGGTTTGAATTGCCGACCTGGCCACTCGCACCTATACAAAATAAAGAACCGCCCTCAATGGCAGAAGTTCCCAACTCACTCAGGATTGAGGTCATGTTACCTATGGTAATCCTAGTGAAATGAAGTCTCTGTCATGAACGATGTTATATAACGAGACGTTAACACTTTATGGTTTGGTCTTATACAAACTCTTTGTATAGGATGCCTCTACTCGCATGTTCCCTACACGAATGATCAGGATCAAACCATCTATGACAAGTCACAACACTTGTGACCATTCCATAAAGCGGGTCGCATCCGTAGCGTTACCAGGATAAGGTTTGCCTCCTATATCTATATACTACAGACCATTTTTGTTATCAGTCAAGACATGATCCACTTATATGTCACCACATACATGCATAAGTTACGTACAGATAACCAGGGATTTTATGTTTATTGGTTTTTGTTAAAGCAAATAAAACATACAACTGAGCAAAAAAAAGATGTGAAGTAAATATCATATATTATACAACACAAGCCTTCGTACAAACTGTTTACACACTACGGGACACGAGACTTTAAGGCATCAACCGCAACAATCTCTTACTTGTCCTAAAGCAAAGTGGGTGTACATAAAACTAGTACAAAACAATAAACTAGGGCATAAAAGCCCAGTACGTCATCACCCACTTGCCCTAGTCCAACCGTGGGCAATCCTGTAGACCTATGCTCTGAAGGTGACCCACAAACACTGTAGCATGAGAGCCTTCATAAACAGGTCAATAACATTGTGCTTCGAAGCGATCTTCATGACGATCACGTCCTCTCGATGTACTATCTCGCGGATCAGATGATACTTCCGCTCTATGTGTTTGCACCGCCTGTGACTCCTCGGCTTCTTGGAGTTCGCCACTGCCCCACTATTATCACAATATAGGGTAATGGGCCTAGACATATCTGGAACAACTTCCAGTTTTGTCAAGAACTTCCTAAGCCAAACGGCCTTCTTAGTAGGTTCGTAAGCCACTATGTACTCCGCCTCCATAGTGGAGTCGGCGATGCACCCCTGCTCAGTGCTTCGCCACACTACAGCTCCTCCGTTTAGAGTAAGAACTGACCCTGATGTGGATTTGTGAGAGTTCTTATCAGTCTGAAAGTCAGAATACGCGTATCCAGTAAGGATCAAATCCCGAGATCCATACACGAGCATGTAGACCCTCGTTCTCTGAAGATACTTGAGGATGTTCTTCACTGCAGTCCAATGACCCTAGCATGGGTTAGATTGATACCTACTGACTATGCCCACAACGTAGCAGATGTCTGGACCAGTATAGAGCATCGCGTACATAAAACAGCCAATGGAAGACACATATGGGACCTGTCTCATCACCTCAACCTCTTGAGACATCTTAGGACAATTGTCCTTAAACAAAATGACTCCATGCGTGAATGGTAATAGGCCCCTCTTGGAGTCCTGCATCAAGTACTTAAGACACATTTTGTCAATGTACGATGCTTGAGACAGTGCTACACTATTCTTAGGATCCTGAAAGATCTATATACCTAGAACAAACTGAGCCTCTCCTACATCTTTCATTTGGAATCGGGTCACCAGCCAATTCTTAATTTCAGTTAGTAGACCTACATCATTCCCAATAAGTAGTATTCATTTACATACAACACTAAGAAGACTACTAAAGCGTTGATGATCTTCTTGTAGACACAAGGTTCATCAACGTTTTGGTCAAAGTCATATGATTTGATCATAGTATCAAATCGTATGTTCCAAGATCGAAACACCTATTTCAGCCCGTAAATGGACTGATTCAGTTTGCAAACCTTTTTCTCTTGACCTTGGGCTATGAATCCCTCGGGTTGTCTCCTCAAGATTGTCATTTAGAAAGGTCGTCTTGACGTCCATTTGTCAAATCTCATAATTATAATAAGTTGCAATTGACAGAAGGATGCAGATCGACTTTAACATGGCAACAGGTGAGAAAGTATCCTCATAGTCAACTTCTTCTACCTGGGTATAACCCTTTGCCACAAGTCAAGCCTTGAAGGTCTGTACCTTCCCATCAGCACCCTGTTTGCACTTGTAAATCCATTTACAACCTATAGGTCTTACCCCATCAGGGTGATCTACAAGATCCCATACTGAGTTGAAGTACATTGACTCCTTCTCGAGATCCATGGCTTTGATCCATTCATCCTGATCAACATCCTCTATTGCCTTCGGATAAGACAACAGATCCTCAACGTCGCCATCTACTAAAATAGCAAGGATTTCCATGAAACCCACATAGCGAATAGGCAGGTTCGCAACCCTCCCATTACGTCGAGGTTTCAAATGGAACCGACCTACTAGATGAAATCCCATCAACAACTATTGTTGATGTAGCAGGCTATTCAACAACTCTTGTTGAAGTTTCAGTAGTTTCATTGGAAAGCTCATGCAACATGACTTTACTTCATGAACTGTGCTCCCTTATATGATCCTCCTCCATGAAAGTAGCGTTCGTTAAAACAAACACTCTATTTTCCGTTGGATCATAAAAATAACCCCCTCGTGTACCTTTGAGGTAGCCTACAAAGAGGCATAACCTCAACCATGGTTCCAACTTCCTCGAATTAGCCTCAAGCATATGTGCAGGGCAGCCCCAAATGCGGAAGTGACGTAAACTAACTTTATGCCCGTCTATAATTCAAGAGGTGTTCTCGCAACACTCTTGGAAGGAACACAGTAGAGTATGTATACCGCAGTCTCCGTTGCAAAACCCCAAAACAAGTCCAGTAAGGAAGCATAACTCATCATCGAGCGAACCATGTCCAACAAGGTCCTATTTCTCCTCTCCCTACACTATTTTGCTAAGGTGTACTCGATGCTGAGAGTTGGGAAACGATTCCATGTTCTATCAAATAGTTCTGGAATGCCGAGTCCAAAAACTCTCAACCTCGATCCGATCGAAGTGTTTTAATCTGTCTATCCAATGCGTTTTCAACTTCAGCCTTGAACTCTTTGCACTTTTCAAAGGATTCAGAATTCCGTTGCATAAGATAAACATACCCGTACCTGGAGTAATCATCAGTAAAACTGATCAAATACTCATAGCCACCTCGGGTCTGCACATTCATAGGACCACAAAGGTCAGAATGTACTAACACAAGAGGCTCATTGGCTCTATAACATTTTCCAGTAAAAGGTCGTTTAGTCATCTTACCATCAAGGCAAGACTCGCACACTGGTAAAGAATATTCTTCTTACTTATTTAGAAGTCCATTCTTCACCAATCCTATTGAGATTGATGTGCCATAAACGAAGATGCCAAAGATGGGCATTTTCTTTTGGAGAAATACGTCAACGTTTTGTTTGAGTTACGACAGTTTTAAACAATTCTGTGTTATGGAGGGAATTAATGGCTAACGGTCTTAGCACATACAAATTAGATTCTAGATTTTTTGTACAAATAATAACACCATCTTTATGAATAAATGTTTTATCCACATTAAAACTAACAGTGTATTTACATTGCAGCAAACACTTTACAGAAATGAGGTTTCTCTTAAGTTTGGGAACAATATATACATTATTCTATTTTGTAAAGCTAACTGAAGCCCTCCCACTGCCACAGCTGAGACGGTGCTTACTCGCATCGTCATCTCACCAGCCTTCAGCTGTCGCCAGGATCTAATCCTTTGAAAAGAAGAACAAACGTGATTAGTGGTGCCGAAATGAATAATCCAGGCATAATCATCATTCTCCACTAAACAAGCTTCAAATACAAGTAAATCATATTTACCTTTATCTGCCTTGGCCTTAGCCTTGGTGGCCTTCCTCTCTATCAGGTAGCAAGGACAGTTCGTCTTCCAGTGTCCATCCTGTTGCAGTGGAAACACTTTCCCTTTTCAACTGGCGGACGCCTCCTTGGGGAAACAGACGGCGGGTTAGCAGGCGCCTTCCTTTTTCCCTTACCACCCTTCTTCTTCTTCCCTTTTGTAGAGTTAAAAGTAGAAGGTGCAGACTTCGTTCCTTAGGTCGAACCTCTATGGAACGTCCTGGAGGATAAAGCAACATTTGCCTCACCCTTCTTCCTCTTCTTATTTTTCAGTAAAGATTGGTAGGTCTGCAACTCGTTGAGGAGAGTTGTAAGGTTATATTTCACTTTGTTAAGAATCACGTTGCTAACAAAGTGCAGGAAGTTCTCCGATAATGAATGTAGGATTATGTTAATTTTGTTGCCCTCATCGATGGTAGAACCATTCAACTCTACCACATTGAAGTAGACCATCATGTTAAGCACATGTTCACAAACAGAGATGCCTTCTTCCATTTTGGAGTTGAATATATATTTAAGAGCCTCATGCATAAGTTGTTCAGATGGTTGTCCAAACATCCCCCGCAGGGACACCATGACCTCACGTGCTGAGACCATAGGCTTATGTTTCTTGGCAAAGACTTCAGAAAGACTTGCCAAGATGTAGGCTTGGGCCTTCTCATTCGCTCGTGTCTATCGCTCGTATGCCTCCTGAACATTTCAAGCGGCATTTGGAGCTGGAATAGAAGAACAAACCTCTGTAAGAGCGAACATGAGATATCGATGATTAGATCGTCGTGATCATGTGTTTCCATGTCGAAAAATTTTCACCAGTTAATTTTTCGGCATTAAAGAAAGCTAACATAGCTGTTGCCATTTTGAAAAAGTTGTTGCTGAAAATACGAACAAAACTTTATTAGATTTTACTAAACTACATTTAACCAATTAGTTTTGCAAAACAGTTTCAAGTACCCTAAGTGAAAGACTTCTATTTTGCAATGATGCCCTAGTGAGGCAGGACAAACGTCACCGATGAGGTGATCAGATGCCCCTTCGCTGGGATGGGACATTCTCAACCATTAGGTAGAACCAACTCTTGGAACTGAACCTAACAGCCACTATTTTTAGGTCCAAAACTGTTAACCTTTAACAATTCTGTGTAATTGTGATCCCTCGCTTTCGGTGCCAGAGTCCCGCCCTAATGAGCCCACCATAGGGAAGAAGCAGATTAGGACAAGAGACTAAGTTACCTTATCCTCTAACAGAAGATCAAATAAAGAAATGCGCAAAACTACCATCTTTTAGGGGGATACACTCTCAGGGTGCCTCGAGGCGACGCGCAGTAACTTTATTCAATCCAACAAGGGAAACCAAGGGATATATTGTCGCACTTCCCACTCTCACTTACTATGAACAATCTCTCCATCCACCTTGATATTGACCTACCCAAAGACCATCCGTTAATGGACACACCAAAGGTGCCTCGAGGCCGAGGGTAGATCTCACGGTGTGGACAATTTAGGAGAAACGTGAAAGGTTTAAGTGAAGCATCTCATGTCCCAAGTACCTCTCATTGATTGTTCTACCTAGGATTCATTAACCTAGAAAATCTGGCTACTGATTTTAGTCTAAGTCGTCTTTTTAAAACTCTGCTCATAAAAAGCATTTTACAAAATATGAACAAGTTCAAGTCGTCACATTTAAACACTTTAATGGACTATCCTTAACTTACATGCATGCATCAAATCTATCTAATTCACCTTTCCATTTAAGTTCCCAAGTAGGGGTGTTACGTTTCCGTCAACCTAAATACCCCAGCCTAAACAGAACCCGCCTTAGACAAAAGATCCCTTATAGATAGATTTACTACACTTTAACCTTTTCTTAGCCAATTTAATCCTATTAAACTCATGAAAAAGATTAAAGTCTTAGGGTTGTTAATCATATTAGAACCGTGATCTTAGGTCTATGTGATCCAAGTTTTAAACATTTTAAAACCATGAATTAAACCTAAGTGAGCATGCATGTCTTTCTTATTTCTTTTAGTTCTAATTTCTCTTTAACTTTTAAAAAGAAACAACTAAAAATCCTATGTGTCATGCTTCATGCAATGTCCGGTCATTACTGAAGGAAATTAGATTCGCGATTTCCATGAGCTCGGAACAAGATTATTCCAAATCACAATCATAAATGAACATAACTTTTACAGTCGACTTCAAACAAACGGTTATAAAATTCATACAGAAATTATAGCATGAACAACTATAAATGCAAAAAGGGAAAATTGTACGAACAATGGCAGATGGATCTCCATGCTCCTTTATGCATGCTCGCTCGAACAATAGCAACCACGAACGCTCGATCTACACGACTGCAACACTGCATGAACACTTCACGCTCATCCTCAATGATCGCCTTGGCCACGAACTCCTCGGCAACAACACGAACATCGCGTTTGTCCTCAGTGATCGCTTCGGTCATGAACACCTCCGTAACAAGACGAACGGCCTCTAGAAAAGCTTGACGATGCCAAGACCAACAAGGCTACCTTGGTATTCTTGGTGTGAGAATCCAGAGGGTGGGCTCTATTCGAACTTGTTATGAGGAAGACGAAGGAGGAAACACCGATCGCGTACATGACTGGGCAAGTGACAGATGGCGGAGACCTATCGTTTAGGTCGATGCCCTATCGTTTAGCTAAAGCTATGTGATCATTTAGCAAAAGCTATGCGATTGTTTAGCTCATCGTTTAGCTTGGTCTGTCGCCTACAGACTCTACAGGATTGTTTACTTAGGGCAAGCGATTGTCTAGCAAAACTATGTGATCAGTTAGTAAATATTGCACGATCGTTTAGCTCATCACTGCATGATCATTTAGCTCGTCCAACCGTGTTTAGTAAATCTATATTTACTTGACGACTACCGTGAGTTTCTTTTGCACCGAGAGAAATCTCAAAAACTTTTTACGAAAACTTCAGCGTTTGTAAAACCTCTTTTCAAAATAGGAAAACCACATTTCTTTTAAACTCACGGTTACCATGAATCCAATAACCACCCACTACTTTGGTTATTAAAGAAAAATAATTAACTATCCAATAATTAATATTATTATAAATATAAATGATAACCAATTTATCATACTATATTTATAACCTATACTTTTAATATTTCATCTCATGAAACTTATAAACCATAGTTCTTTTCCTATTCCATGGTACTTAATGTAAATCGATGTATCTTATACATCATACCGATTATATCATATATAATCAAAATACCTCTTGTCAATTTGAACATTTCAAATCAACACCGAGAACTGATCCTCAACTAAATCCATTGAGTTACCAAGGGGACCTCATGGACCTATAGCTCGAAGCTCCAATGGTACATGAATAACTAACAAGACTCTTTAGTCACGAGATCCACCATCCGTTAACTGCCAGACACTCCCTAAAGACCGACAACTAAACTTTCCTTACCACAAATATATTATGTGTTCATCTTAACCAATCAGCAGTGCGACCACCCTTCACAGATCGCTCGTAAGTATAGCTGGGCCAATAATCGTTATGCCCTTATAGTTACATCTATCTCCTTAAGTACCATTGATCCCTCTAATGAACATAAGTCATAGTTCTACTATGACTGAGTCTTCTCTTCTAAAAAGAAGTTGTGGCCATTATGTTCAAGCCCCGGAATTAGCCCTTAAGGAAAGAAGTGAATTCCATCTTGTGGATTGAGTTCCCAGCGTCCAAATCAGACAAGTTCCCAAAAAGGTAGGCATGTCGAGTTGGCAATCTGGCCACTCTCACCCATACTAATCAAAGAACCGCCCTCAAAGGCAGAAGTTCCCAAAACACTTAGGATTGAGGTCGTGTCACTTATGGTCATTTAGGTAAGATGTAAGTCTCTAGTATCAACGGCGTTATATACAGAGACTAGTCATCTCGTGGTTCAGGTCTTATACAAACTCTTTGTATAGGACACCCTCACTCGTACGTCTCCACATGAATGGTAAGGATCTACCGTATGTAGTAGTTTACAACATTTGCAAACCTCTACAAAGCAGGTCATATCGTAGTGTCACCAGGATCAGGTATTCCACCTTAATCCTTATACTACAAACCTATGTAGGTTATCACTTAAGGCATGATCCACTTATATAACACATATACATGCTTAAGTTCACATAAGATAACCAATGAGCTTTGTTTATTGGATGAGTAATTGCCACAAAAACAAACGGCCAGTTTCCCAGCCGAAAGAATGTACAACATACAATAAACTAGGGCATACCCCAGTATCATCTCCCACTTGCCCTAGACAAGATGTCACATGTCTCGCAGACCCAAACTTTCCAGGGGACCCTCGAACACTTTAGTCGTGAGGGCCTTTGTAATGGGATCGGCAACATTGTGCTCTGATGCGATCTTTGTGACTATGACATCACCACAATGAACAATCTCCCTAATCAAGTGATATTTTTGTTCTATGTGCTTACCCCGACGATGACTCCAAGGCTCCTTTGAATTTGCCACAGCCCCGCTGTTATCACAATACAGTGTGATCGTCAAATTCATATTTGGAACAACTTCAAATCGAAAAGGAACTTCCTCAGCCAAACAGCCTCCTTAACTGCTTCACAAGCTGCTACGTATTTGGCTTCCATAGTGGAGTCCACGATGCATCCTTGCTTGATGCTTTGCAAGACTACAGCCCCTCCATTTAGAGTAAACACTGACCCCAATGTCGATTTGCGAGAATCTCTATCAGTCTGAAAATCAGAGTCCGTGTATCCTGTAAGAATGAGATCCTTATCTTCATACACAAGCATGTAGTCTTTTGTTCTCTGAAGATACTTGAGGATCGTCTTGACCACCATCTAGTGATCAAATCCTAGATTGGACTAATACCAACTGACAATCCCTACTGCATAGCAAATGTCGGGTCTGGTACACAACATGTCAGGCTTCCTACAACAGAAGCATGGGGAATCCGTCTCATCTTCTCAATCTCTTGAGGTGTCTTAGGACATTAATTCTTAGACAGAACAATTCCATGCCTGATGGGTAATAAACCCCTCTTGGAATCCTGCATCCTGTACCTAATCAACATTTGATCAATGTACAATGCCTGAGATAGGGCTAATCGTTTGTTCTTGCAATCCCGAATGAGCTGGATCTCGAGAACATACTGTACCTCACCCAAATATTTCATTTGGAACTGGGCAGCTAACCAACCTTTAATGTCAGTCAGATACCTTACATCATTCCCAATGAGTAGGATATCATCCACATACAGTACTAGGAAAGCTACTGAGCCGTTGATGATCTTCTTGTAAACACAAGGCTCATCAACATTTTGATCAAAGCCAACGATTTGACAGTAGTGTCAAATATGATGTTCCAAGATCTAGACGCTTGTTTCAGCCCATAAATGGACCTATTAAGCTTGCAAACTCTTTGCTCTTGATCTGGAACCCCTCTACTTGAGTCATATAGATGGTCTTCTCAAGATTACCATTAAGAAAGGTAGTCTTAATGTCCATTTGCCATATTTCATAATCATAAAATGTGACTATGGACAAGAGAATCCTGATAGACTTCAGCATGACAACAGGTGAGAAAGTTTCCTCATAGTCAACTCCCCTCGACCTGGGTATAACCCTTTGCCACTAGTGTAGTTCTAAAGATTTTCACCTTTCCATCTACACCTCTCTTTCACTTATAGATCCACTTACATCCAATAGGTCTTACCCCATCAGGTGGATCAACAAGCTCCCAGACATTATTGAAGTACATAGACTCCATTTCCTGGTTCATGACCTTAACCCATTCATCTTTGTCAACATCCTCCATTGCTTTCTTAAAAGACAACAGATCCTCGACCCCATCATTTGTAATGACGTTTTGGGCTTTAGTCAAACCCATGTAGCAATCCGGTGGGTTCATAACCCTCCCACTATGTCGAGGCAGTCTCAACTCTTGAGCTAGTTGACTAGATGTTCTGACCACCACAACTCTTGTTGAACCCACAACAGTCTCAATCTCACTTGAGATCTCACGTAAAACGAGCTTACTTCATGGCTTATGATCCCTCATGTGATCTTCTTCCAAGAAGATAGCATTAGTGGAAATAAACACTTTGTTCTCACTCGGATCATAGAAGTACCCTCCTCTCCTTGGGGTAGCCTACAAAGAGGTAAACCTTCGAACGTGATTCCAACTTCTTTGGGTTAGTCACTACAACATGTGCCGGACAACCCTAAATTCTGAAGTGGCGTAAACTACCTTTACGACCACTCCATAACTCAAAAGGTGTTTCAAAAACACTTTTCAAGGGAACGTTGTTCAGGATATAACGTGCAGTCTGCACTGCATAACCCCAAAACGAGTCTGAAAGATGAGCATAACTCATCATAGACCGAACCATGTCCAACAAGGTTCTATTTCTCCTTTCAGATACACCATTCTGCTGAGGTGTACCAAGGGCCGAGAGTTGGGACATAATCGCATGTTCTATCAAATAGTTCTGGAATTGGAGGTCCATATACTCTCTACCACGATCAGATCGTAGTGTTTTTATCTTCTTACCTAACAAGTTTTCAACTTCAGCCTTATACTTCTTGAACTTGTCAAGGGCTTCAGACTTACGTTGCATTAGGAAGAGATACCCAAACCTTGAATAATCATCTATGAAAGAGATGAAATATTCATACCCATCTCGAGCTCTAACATTCATTGGACCACAAAGGTCTGAATGTACAAGCTCCAAGGCTTCCTTGGCTCTATAACCTTTTCCAGTAAAAGGTTGTTTGGTCATCTTGCCTTCGAGGCATGATTCATATACCAACAAAGAGTTTTCTTCTAAACCCTTTAGAAGTCCACTTTGCACCAACTTCTCAATCCTATTGACATTTATATGACCTAATCGAAGATACCAATGATGGGCATTTTCGTTTGGAGAAACCTTTGGTCTTTTAGCTGTTAAGACTAACGGTTTTAGTACATATAAGTTATTTTCCTTTAAACTATAACCAATCTCCATTCCATTCTTGAAAATAAATTCTTTATTCTCAGAAAAGAAGATGGTGTAGCCTTGTTCAATGAGACAAGAAACCAAGATTAAGTTCCTCTTAATTTGAGGAACTATAAAAACATTATCCAGTAACAGATAACGTTTCTTGTCAACAAATAACTTTAGCCTGCCTATAGCAACAGCTGAAAAAACCTCACCAGTACCGACTCGAAGAGTCATCTCTTCCTGTGGCAACATTTGCCAGGAACTGAATCCTTGGTAAGAGGAACTGACATGATTGGCAGCACCTGAATCGAGGATCCAGGCAAAATCATCATTTTCTACCAGACATGTCTCCAATACCAATAAATCATATTTACTATCTTGTCTCCTCTTATGGAGTGTAGTGGGACCGAGGTCGTTTGCCATAAAATTCGTTTCACACGATTCTTTCCACTGTAAGTAGTTGGTCATTTTAAAAGCTTTAAACGGAAATACTAACGAGTTGCTGAAATGAAAAACACATTGACCTACGTTAGGTTTTAAGAAAATACCCGTTGTAAAACAAAACAACATCCAATAAGGTTTTAGCAAAACTAACATGAACCCCGTGTGACATCTAGATTCGCAATGATGCTTCAAAGGTTTAGGACAAAAGCCGCTGAAGGGAGGTCAGTTATCCCTCCTCTAAATTGAGAAGTTCTGAACCAGTCATTAATACCAGAGAAACTCTTGCTCCTATAACGACTAGCCATCATTGATTTGGCCAAGAGATCATTAACTTACTTAACAATCTCCTGTAAGTGTGACTGACCATTTTAAGACCTAGAGGTTCGTCCCAAAAGGCCAATCCAAAGGGAAAAAATCCGGGCAAAACCTAAAGCGACCCCATCCATTTCTGGAGTTCACCTTGATATTGACCAACTGCACAAAACCCATCCGAAGGGGGATGCTCCGAAGGTGACACGAAGGAGAATAGAATGATCACACAGGGTGAACCAATAACAGAGACCATAGGACATGTTCACACCACCCTTCACCCACTTACTATAAACACTATCTCCGTTCAACTTGATATTGACTCATGCAAACATCATCCGAAGGGGGATGCATCCTGGGCACCACGAGGCCAAGCATGAATCTCACGGTGTGAACATATAGGGAGAAACGTGAGTGGAATCATAGACATATCTGATATGCCTCTTCCTCCCACTGAGTATTTTATAACCTAGGGTTTAGCTTACTTAGAAAAAAACATGGCTAAGGATTTTAACTAAGTGACTTTTAGGTTTTTCCAAGAGTAACATTTACCTTGGATAGTTGAACAACTTTTGATCATCATCCATTAAACTCTTTAACGGAATCTTTGACCTAATCGTCGCATACTTGTTGAAAAACTGTCTAATTCACCTTTCCAGGTAGGGGTGTTACGTTTCCATCAACTTAAGAACCCCAACCTAGCCAGAACCCACCTTAGACAAAAGGTTCCTTATAGACAGGATTACAAAAAATTTAATCTTTTATTTCAACCCATTCAATCCTATTAAACAAATTTTAAAACATCAATCTAGGTTACTAAAATCTTTAGAACCATTTGAACTTAGGTCAATCTCAAACTTATTTTAAAACTCTTTTAAAAAACTTGAATTCATCCTAAGTCCGCATGCAACTCTGAATTATTGATTTTAGGTCTAATTTCCTTTATAACACTTATAAACGGAAAAAACCACAATGCTAAGCTAACACATGCAAGATATTCATAATGCTTATAAACAGCCTAAGTGTCATTCTCAATACATTGTCCATTCATTGCTACTTTTTTTATATAACACTTATACAAAATCGCAATGAAACAAAACATACTTCCATTCACCCTTAGACTATAACATTTATAATAAATGGATGATGCATGAGAATGCTTACTGCGTACAAAATATAACTCTTATATTTCATGATGCATGTGCAGGCTTTCAAGTAATTTCTTCATGCTCAATTATAAAATTTATAATACATGATGCATGAGTAATTGCACAACCTAAGGTGGGTTTTTAACTATATGACAAACACTTTGGCATATAAGCACCATACATTGCATGTATAAGCAATAAAAGTTGATAAACCGGGTAAAATTGCCTTAAGATCACAAAAGGAAAGCTAACTATTACAAAGACAGGGAGTCTCCGGTTCAAACAGGTGAACCTGGTCTTGAACCGCTCGGGCAAAGCATCACTTCTCCAACCAACCATCGTGTACTAAGCACCCAGCGATCGTCTACACGATAAAACAAACACTTTGTCTATCGCTTACCAGCGCTCCTAGATCTAAACGATCGTTTAACAAATACTATACAATCGTCTAGAAAAATCCAAACGATCGTTTAGCTATTAATATACGATCGTGTACCTTTACTAAGCGATGAAGCCTGAAGTACACGATCGCTTAGTGCGCTCCGCACAACGCCCGCCTTCCGCGATCATCTAAACGACTATGATGCCGTGAAGCACCATCGCCTAAGCGATCGCTTAGCTAGTGCCTCAGTATCGCATATGTGCGATCGCATAGGTAATAACTAAGCGATGAAGCTTGTTAACTACGCGATCGTCTAGTGTGCGCTTTCTACTAAACGACGAGCATCGCATGCGCCCACTACGATCGTCTACCTCCAGCGCCTACGCGATTGGGCAACCAACGCTATGCGATATGGTAAATGATTTATCCCATCGCTTAGCAGTAGCTAAACTATCGATTAGAAAATACTACACTATCGTCTAAAAAAGTGTAAATGATCGCTTAGTCAAATCCCAACGATCGTTTTCCTGAAGCTACATGATCCGACCAACGCTATGTCTTCTTCTTCTTTGAGAATTGCATCTCCATGCACCGAAACTTCAACACGAACGACTCGACGAACTCAAACTTTTCGAATTACAGACTCGATTGTGATGTTAATTTCACCCAAAAACATAGAGGCCCTTACAATTAACACTTTGTAATACCAAAAGCTTTAACAAAAAGGAAATTTAACCCGAAACGTTCATCAAATAAACCACAGATACAAAAAACGGTTAACCACAAATGTAGAAACCCACAGCGACTGAAAAAATGCATTCAATTCAGATCTGTAATTTGGAATACCAGAGAACCTGGCTCTGATACCAATTGAAGAAAATCAGATTCACGATTTCCATGAGCAGCGGAACAAGATGATTCCAAATCACAATCATAAATGACATAACATTTACAGTCGACTTCAAACAAACTATTATACAATTCATACAAAAATTATAGCATGAAAAACTACAAATGCACAAAGGGAAAACTATACGAAAAACGGCAGATACATTTCCATGCTTCTTTATGCACGACTGCTCGAACAACAGCGACCACGAGTGCTCAATCTACACGACCGCAACACAGCATAAACACTTCGCACTCGTCCTCAATGATCGCCTCGGCCACGAACTCCTCAACAACAGCACGAACACCGCGCTCGTCCTCAGCAATCGCCTCGATCACAAACTCCTTCACAACATCGCGAATGGCCTCTAGAAAACCTCGACAGTGTCAAGTTGAGTCTGACACCACCAACAAGGCTACCTTGGTATTCTCGGTGTGAGAATCCAGAGGGTGGGCTCTGTTTGGACTTGTTATGAGATAGACGAAGGAGGAAACACCGATCGCGTACACGACTAGGCAAGTGGGAGATGGCGGAGACCTATCATATAGGTCGATGCACCATCGTTTAGCTAAAGCTATGCGATCATCTAGTAAAATCTATGCGATCGTTTAGCTCATCATTTAACTCGGTCTGTCGCCTACAGACTCTACACGATCGTTTACTTAGGGCAAGCGATCGTCTAGTAAAACTATGCGATCGTTTAGTAAATACTGCACGATCGTTTAGCTCGCCACAACACGATCATTTAGCTCACTCAACCATCATTTAGTAAATCTATATTTATTTGAAGACTACCGTGAGTTTCTTTTGCGTCGAGAGAAATCTCAAAATAGGAAAACCACTTTTCTTTTAAACTCACGGTTACCAGGAATCCAATAACCACCCACTACTTTGGTTATTAAAGAAAAATAATTAATTATCCAATAATTAATATTATTATAAATATAAATGATAACCAACTTATCATACTATATTTATAACCTATAGTTTTAATATTTCATCTCATGAAACATATAAACCATAGTTCTTTTTCTATTCCATCGTACTTAATGTAAATCTCATTTACATCAATCCTCCACTAGATGTATCTTATACATCATACCGATTTTATCATATATAATCAAAATACCTCTTGTCAATTTGAACATTTCAAATCAACACGAAGAACTGATCCTCAACTGAATCCATTGAGCTACTAAGGGGACCTCATGGACCTATAGATCGAAGCTCCAATAGTAAGTGAATAACTGACTTAACTCTTTAATCATGGGATCCACCATCCGTTAACTGTTACTCCACTAAAGACCGACAGCTAAACTTTCCTTACCACAGATATATTATGTGTCAATCTTAACCAATCAGCAGTGCGATAACCTTCACAGATCACTCGTAAGTACAGCTGGGCCAATAACCGTTATGCTTTTATAGTTACATCTATCTTCTTAAGTACCACTGATCTATCTAATGAACATAAGTCATAGTCCTACTATGACTGAGTCTTCTCTTCCAAAGAGAAGTTGTGGCCATTATTTTCAACCCCGGAATTAGCCCTTAAGAGAGCGATCTCTCTACTTATCCCTACTTTGGGAAAGAAGTGAATTCCATCTTGTAGATTGAGTTCCCAGCTCCCAGATCAGACAAGTCTCCAAAAAAGTAGGCATGTTGAGTTGGCAATTTGGCCACTCTCACCCATACTAATCAAAGGACCACCCTCAAAGGCAGGAGTTCCCAAAACACTCAGGATTGAGGTCTTGTCACTTATGGTCATTTAGGTAAGATGTAAGTCTCTAGTATCAACGGCGTTATATACAGAGACTAGTCATCTCGTGGTTCAGGTCTTATACAAACTCTTTGTATAGGGCACCCCCACCGAACGTCTCCACATGAATGGTTAGGATCTACAATCTGTAGTAGTTTACAACACTTGAAAATCTCTACAAAGCGGTTCGTATCAGTGTCACTAGGATCAGGTATCCCACCTTATTCCTTATACTACAGACCTATTTAGGTTATCACTTAAGGCATGGTCCACTTATATATCACATATACATGCTTAAGTTCACATAACATAACCAAGGAACTTTTTTTTATTGGATATGAGTAAATGCCTGAATTAAATAACACTTATTTTATTCAATAAAAAATGTGTATCTTTACAAAACAACGAGACTCCGCACCAATGCCAACAATTACTATACATAATTTTTATATACGCATCATAACCAAGCAATACATGTTTTCCATTCACCCTTATAGTATAACATTTATAATATAAAAATGATGCATGTCAATGCTTTTTATGCATGTATAAATATAACTCTTATATTATATGACGCATGAGCATGCTCTTACATAATTAAATCATGCTTCTCTAAATTCTAACATTTATAATAAAGAGATGATGCATGACCAATGCATAACCTAAGGTGGGATGTACTATATGTGCATACCATATGACATATAAAAAAAACATACATCACATGTATTAAACTAAGGATTAATGGACCGGGATGAGCCTTTACAAAAAAAAAAAAAATCGATATCAAATAACCCTATTTATTACATTTTCCATCAAGTGAACCGGTTCATAGGCGAACAGAGTCTTGAACCACCAGGAGGACTCCATCGTTTAGTAAACGCCGAAGGTAAATGATCGCACAACGCATACTAAACGATAGGCGCAAAAGTTAAATGATCGCTTAGACGACAACGAGGCTGTGAAGCCTGATCGTCGAGGTGAATGCTTAACGTGGCGAAAGGTAAACGATTTACCGTGCGATGCTAAGTAATCGTTTAGTCAGTTACTAAGTGATGAAGTTTACTGAGCTAAAGGATCGTCTAATGCGCGCATGCGTTAAACGATATGTGAGCATCCCATCGTCTACACGACCCGATACTCAACGATCGCTTACCTTATTGTCTACACGATCTGATCAACCCTTGATCGTCTCCTTCCTCGAAGAACTGCAACCCTTGCTTTAGTCTTCATCATGAACGACTCGAGACTCAAATTAACTTTGAATTACAGACTTGATAACGATTAATAATGCCCAAAAATATAGAGGCCTTTACAATCAACCGAAAATGTAAAAGAATTAAATCGAACCGTGGCTAACACCCCAGAAAACTTCATTAATCCACACATCCACAACAATTTAACGATTAAATAGAGCAGACATGCATCCACCAAGAATGTATATGTAATTCGTTGCAACAGTGAAATTGGAATATTAGAACCTGGCTCTGATACCAATTGAAAGAACACTTAACGAAGACCATCCATGAACGCGTTTGGATCTTTCCGATTTCATCGTGGAAATACAACACATACATTCTAATAGATAGTTATGCAAATAAACACTAATTAATGGCATGCTTCAATAAATAAAATACAAGGGAAAGAGTTCTCATACCAATCGAAGACTCTCTTCAAACGTCAAACTTAGAGGCAGCGGAAGAACCTCTATGCGAACTCTATCGCCCAGCAAATCAATCAGTTGCAGCAGCACGATCGTCTACACGAACCGCTATAACTCGAACAAGCATGAACAAGTAAACAGCAGAGACGACACCACTAGTTGGAGCCCTTGGTATGCTCGGAGTGAGAATCCAAAGTATGGTCTTTGGAGAATTTGGTAGGGGTAGAAGGAAAGACAGATCATGTACATGATAAGCTAAGTGATCGTTTAGGGACAGGCATGTGATCGTTTAGGCGTTGGTGTGCAATCGTTTAGATGATGTGATACTATCATATTTTCTCTCAAGCTAGGCGATGTTTCCACACCGATTGCGAAATTTCAAACTTTTTTTTAAAAATGAAACAAATTTTCATTTTTATTCATCGGTTACCATAACCGAATGTGGCTGCTCCCACTAATGCACGATTGAGGAGAATAATACGGCCAATTATCTCATAATTAACCAATTTAATAATTAATGAATATAATCATATTATAATTTTACCCGATAGTTTGATATCACATATCTACTATAGTAATTTCTCCTCCACTTGATATAAATCATATTTAAATCTAATTTCCTCCAAAATAATGTATCTCATACATTTAGCCAATTATATCATATATAATTAACAAGTTCAATTATATCATATATAATCGAACTCTCTCTTGTCAATTTGAACATTTCAAACTAACCCAAACACTGATTCTCGACTTTATCCAAGCTACCTAGGGGACCTAAGGACCAGTGGCTCAAAGATCCAACGGTTCTTGAATAGCTGACTAAACTCCTTAGCCACGAGATCCACTATTCGTTAACTGTCAGGCATACCACTAAAGATCAACAACTGAACTCTTCTTAGCACAGATATATTTTTGTGTCCATTAGATATAACCAATCATGAGTACGATGACCCTTCACAGATGCTCGTAAGTACAGCTAGACCAATTTACCGTTTTGCCCCTGTAGTTACATCTCAATCCTTAAGTACCATTGATTCCTCTAATGTACAATACAACATAGTCCAACTATGTGTGAACATCTTTCAGGCCAAGAGAAGGTGTGTGGCGCCACATCGTTCAAGCCCTAGAATCAACTCTTAGGGGAGCTATCTATCTACTTGCCCCTACTTCGGGGAAAGAGTGAATTCCATTTTGTGTAGTTGAGTTCCCAGCTCCCAAATCAGACGAATCCCCAAAATGTAGGTTTGAATCGGCGACCTCGCCATTCACACCCATAAAAATCAAAGGACCGCCCTCAATGGCAGGAGTTCCCAACTCACTCAGGATTTAGGTCATGTTACCTATGGTCATCCTAGTGAAGTGAAGTCTCTATCATGAACGGTGTTATATAACAAGATGTTAACACTTCGTGGTCTGGTATTATACAAACTCTTTGTATAGGACGCCCCGCTCACATGTCCCCTACACGAATGATCAGGATCAGACCATCTATGAAAAGTCACAACACTTGTGACCATCCCACAAAGCGGGTCACATCCATAGCATTACCAGGATAAGGTTTCCCTCTTATATCCATATACTACAGACCATTTTAGTTATCACTCAAGACATGATCCACTTGTATATCACCACATACATGCTTAAGTTACATATAGATAACCAGGGATTTTATGTTTATTGGTTTTTGGTAAAGCAAATAAAACATACAACTAAGCAAAAACAAGATGTGAAATAAATATCATATATTATACAACACAAGCCTTCGTACAAACTGTTTACAAACTACGGGACACGAGACTTTAGGGCATCAACCCCAACTTGAGTATCCTAATAGACTTGATCATGACAACTAGAGATAAGGTTTCTTCATATTTCTCCCCATCTCTTTGGGAAACCTTTTTGCCACGAGTCTAGCTTTATAGGTTTGTACCTTACCAGCTTCGTCTCGTTTTCTCTTGTAGATCCATTTGTAACCAATGAGTTTTACCCCTTCTAGTTGATCTACAAGATTCCATATTGAATTGAAGTGCATTGACTCCATTTTGAGGTCCATGGCTTTTATCCACTAGTTTTTATCCACATCACTCATTGCTTGTTTAAAAGTCAATGGATCCTTTAAGCCATCATCAGGTATGATGACCTGAATTTCAATTAAAACCATGTACCGATTAGGCTGTTGCACAATTCTCCCACTACGTCGAGGCATTCTCAACTCTTGAGAATGATGTGAAATACCAGTTCCATCAACAACTCTTGTTGAAGAACTTGCTTGATCAACAACTCTTGTTGACCTATCTGTAGTTTCTCTGGTTATCTCTTTAATACTAGCTTACTGCGAGGTTGATGATTTTTATTGTGGTCTTCCTCTAGAAATCTTGCATTTGTCGACAAAAATACTTTATCTTCCTAAGGATCATAAAAATAATCAACTTTTGTCTCTTTGGGATAGCCTACAAATAGGCATATCTTTTAACGGCGTTCCAACTTCTTTGGGTTTTGTACCCACACATATATTAGATAGTCCCAAATCTTAAACTGACGTAAACTACCTTTATGTCCTCTCTATAACTCATAAGGTGTTTTTGAAATACTTTTCGAGGGAACCATGTTCAATATATACACCACACTCCCTACTGCGTGACGCCAAAAAGAACTTGGCAACTGAGCATAACTCATCATAGAACGAACCATGTCCAACAGTGGTCTATTTCTCCTTTATGCAACACCATTTTGTTGAGGTGTGCAAGATGCTGTGAGCTGTAACTAAATTTCGTGTTCTGTCAAATAGTCCTGGAATTTTAAGAATATGTACTCACCATCTCGATCTGATCAAAGTGTTTTAATATTTTTACCTAATTGGTTCTCAACCTCTACCTTATATTCTTTGAACTTTTCAAGTGTATCAGACTTATGATGCATTAGGTAAATATAGTCATACCTTGAATAATCATCGATGAAGCTGATGAAATATTCATACCCTCCTCTCGCTTTAACATCCATCGAACCAAAAAGGTCTGAATGTACCAGCTCTAAGGGTTTTTAGGCTCTAAGACCTTTTACAATAAAAGACCTTTTGGTCATCTTACCATCAAGACAAGATTCACATGGCAGTAAAGAGCTATCTTTTAACTGGTTTCTTCTAAACCAATCTTCCAATCCTATTGAGATTAAAGTGACCTAGTCTTAGATGTCAAAAATAGGTTGGGTCAAAAGCTATTTTATCCCCGAGATTATATCTTGCTCGTTAAGTCCCATTGATCATCTAATGAACAACTGATTTGTAATCCAATCACTAAACTGAGTCCCTCTCGGGCCAATGAGAGGGTGGAGCCCCTTGTTCAAGACCTACAGTCAGCACTAAAGAGAACAACCTCTCTACTATCCCTAAAAGCGGGTAGGAGTAAATTTCGTATTGCACCCTATTTTCCCAACTATCTACCTAGTTTTACCCTTGAAATGGGAGACTTATTGAGCCAACGTTGTTGAGCTAACCCTCACCCATGCAAATCTAAGGATAATCTTGAATAGACAAGAGTTCATAGTTAGCTCAGAATTAAGGTCAAGTTACCTAGGCCATCACTTTGAAATAGCCAGTCTTAAACAATAAACAACGTTATAAAGTAAGAGTGATTTAATTCTTGGTCTGATCTTACGCAAACTTATTGCATAAAACGCCCCCACTCTTTTGGAATTGTTGTCATAATTTTTCCGGAGTCTCGTAGTTTGTAATTTATACCTATTATTATGAATAAAATAAGAGTTATTTTATTTTGGCATTTACTCATATCCAATAAACAAAGCTCCATAGTTATTGTATGTAAACTTAAGCATATATATGAGATATACAAGTGGATCATGCCTTAAGTGATAACCTAAATAGGTCTGTAGTATAAGAATTAAGGAAGGATTCCTGATCCTTGTGAACTACAAATATGGCCCACTTTGCAGAGGTTTGCAAGTGTTGTGAACTACTACGGATGGTAGATCCTGACCATTCATGTGGAGACATGCGACAGAGGTGTCCTATACAAAGAGTTTGCGAAACTTTTGCTAAACGATCGTAGAGCTTTTTCTAAACGATTGGGCATCGTCTATACGGTACACTTGTCATTTCCCATTTGCTCAATCGTTTACACGATTGTTCTTCCTCCAGTTTCGTCCTCTAACGAAGTCCACACAGAGCCCACACTTCTGGATTCTCACACCGAGAATACCAAGGTACCATTGTGGTGGTGTTGTACTCAACTCGATATAGTTCGAGGTTTTTTGGAGGCTGTTCGCTGTGTTAGTGATCGTGGAGATCGTTATGTTACTAGAATAAGGTACCCAGCCTTATTTGTATACTATAGACAATTTTGGCTATTTACCGAACTTGATCCACTATTATATCTGAACATAAATATCATGTATTCATATAATAACCATGAATCTTTAGTTCGTGTATTCACATAAAGTTCACATATTCAATAACAGTTTTATTGAATAAACGTCAATAACATCTTTATTGATAATAGAATAGGTTTAACATGATAAACTGCAAATTTTAGAACATACAACCTAACACATGTTTGAAACGATTCATGGTATTTGAAATTCTAGATCTTGTTATGTTAAACTTTCAAATTCTTAAATATTTTACGGTTTTAAACTTATGTTTTAGGGAGACCTTGAATCAAAATAAATGTTTTACGGTTCTAAACTTATGTTTTTAGTGAAATTTTATTAATTTTAATGGTCATATGAAATCATTTTATTTTTATTTGAGCAAAGAGTTAAAATTTGTATTTAAGGTCTATGAATGCATATAGTAACATCCTATTAGTAAATGTTGAAAAATTGGATCGTTATAGTTGGTATTAGATCCTAAGTTTTAGGTTCTTTGTACTGACTTACTGTGTAAGTCTCGAGTGTTCCCTTTGGCTCATTAACGAATTCTTCGTCATCGCTAGGTATGCCTTATCAATTAAAAGTTCTATGAAACTTTTGCTTAAAAGTATACACGTATAAGCTTTATGTACTTATTGATTGTTATTTCTGGTTTAACTACATGATAGAAATTAGAATGAGATGATTATTTTGTTTCAGTATCATGAAAATGAAAACAAAAATTATATGAGGTTATGTGGCACTAGTTTATCTCATGGTAGGACTATTAGAAGGAAACATATATTCAAATTGAGGATATTGGAATTTGATAAAACTGTGTAGTGTTATGACAGTGAAGAAAGTAGAGGTTGTGCATATTTAAGCTATGAATAAGTTGTCGAAACGAGGATTTACTAAGGACTATGATTTTTTTTTTGTGTTCTAAAAGAAATTTTATCACAACAAGTATGTAATTAGGTACGAGATTAAAAATGCTCTAGATGAGAAAGGGAAGAAAAGGCTATAGTTCTATTAAAGGTTATTAGATACTATAGTCAAAATATTTCAAGAGAAATCTTGAAAAGATTAATAAGTCATGATCACTTTTTGGTACTGAAGATTGGTGGACTGAGTAAGATATTGTGTTTGATGCAATTATTATGGTATTATAATGATGTGTTTTAGATGGATTGATGCTTGTATGATATCCAAGGACTTCAGGAACCTTATTATGAAATAGATTTCTAGGGTAATTCTTAGCAAGTTCTAAAAAATGAAATGCAATTATCTAAGGACTAAATAGTGCTCCTTTTCCTTTTGTTTAAGTTTAGGATTTACTTAAATAAGTAAGTCTACGGTTTATCTACATGAAACATATGGAATATATTACCTAAATATGTTTTTTACTAAAAATTTTTGAAGCTTGGAGTTTAGTGTTCTGATGTGGTATGCACAAGCGCACGAAATCGAAGTAATAAATCTCAAATAGGGTATCATCCTTAAGAGCCGGCATGAGCAAAATTTTTCTAACCTAGCTATCACAATTCTTCGTCAATTTTTTCCAGGCGACCAAAAGATGATTTTTATCTATAACTACAGATAACAAAAATTCAGTCACACATCAGAATAATTCTGAGCAAAACAATTCGAGGGTGTTGTTTCATTTAGGGAATACAATGAATATGACATGGAATTGATTGAATTTGATAGATTGAGGCTAGAAGTTCTAAAATCAGGAAATCCTCTCTCGACCTCAAACCATTCTAATAACTGACAATCAACCCGAATCTCTTCTATCGCTTGAATAGTTACGGCAGTAAGACCCTTAAATCACACCCCTTCTTATTCTAAATTCACTCTCGTGCAATTTCGAATAACAATCTAAATTATTAGGTCCAGCAAATTTAATTCTCTCTCGAGACATCTAATTAACTTAGGTTCATTTAAATAGTGATAAGTTAATCGAACACATTAAACACAAATAAGTTAGAAATCAATGCAAAATTAATCAATCGTAAATTAAATATCCAAAGTAAAATCCCTAAAATCCACAAACACCCTAGAATAAAAGAGTTTAGCCACACATGATTCCGATAACAGTGTTTAATAAACAAACAATCATTGTGGCGAAAAATAAATTAACAAAGAAGAACGATCTCCCCTCAATAGGATCAATTCCCAATCACGATCTTCTTTATTCTCGCCATGAATACCAGATTGTACTTCAATAAAACTGCTCAATCAAGATCAATCATCCTATCATAATCAATCCAGATATGCTTTCAGATCAACTCCCAATCCAAATCTCGAGTCTTTAACCAAAAACGATCAAAATTGCTCTGTTTCGACTCTTGTATGGACTAAAACCTATCGAGTCGGCTCTTTATTTTCCTCTCAGGCCTGGCGGCGCACGTTCCTATTTATAAGATGCTCAGCATTGTAACGCTCCAAACCAGTGTTGCAATGTGTTATATTCAATGAAAAATGAAATTTAGGTCGATCTTTCCTTCGGCTCAAAGGATCTTTTTCGAAAATTTCCTTTAGTGACCTCATTATTTTAATTTCTTTTCCTCACAAATACCCATTTTTATCCCACAGGTTTATCACCTTCTTGTGTTCGGACTATAGGTCCAAAAATCGAACGTTTTGAAAGTGAGTTTAATTCTGCCTCGATTGCTTCTTTCCACTGAAGCCAATCTTTTCTACGTCAACATTCTTCAACAGTTTTTGGTTAAGGATCCTCATTTTTAGATATAATATCAAGAGCAACATGATACGAAAAAATGTTGTTAATAATTACATTAGTTCGATTCCATTTTTTTCCTGTCATAACATAGTTTATTGAAATCTCATTATTATCTTTAGTTATTCCACCTTCCTCACTAGTCATGTCGAGGATTTCTTTGTGGGTATTTACATCCTCAACCAAGTCTTTTTTACTATTAACTATTTTTCGCTTTCGAGGATTTTTATCTTAGGAACCCACTGGTCTACCATTCTTCTGTCGTGTTCCAATCTCATTAGTGATAACTTGTTGTGTTGGGATATCAATTTTTTATGGAACATTTGCTGCTGGTATATGTGACTTAGTTACTTTCTTTGCATCTATAAATGCACCTGGTAATTGATTTGCTATATTTTACAAATGAATTATTTTTTGAACTTCAAGTTCACATTGATCTATATGAGGATCTAAATGAGACAATAACGATGCATTCCATGTAATTTCTTTTTCCAACTTCTTAATTCGTCCCCCTAATTTTGGAAATTTTGTCTCATTAAAATGATAATCAGAAAATCATGTAGTAAATACATCACCCGTCAAGGGCTCAAGATATTTAATAATTGATAAATATCATATCCAACATATATTCCTAACCTCCTTTGAGAACCCATCTTAGTGCATTGTGGTGGAGCAATTGGAACACATACTGCACATCCAAAAATTCTCAGATGGAAAATATTTGGCTCATGACCATAAGCTAATTGTAATGGCGAGTACTTATAATAAGCTACTGGCCTAATGCATACAAGTGACGCTGCATGCAAAATAGCATGTGCCTATACAGATGAAGGAAGCTTAGCTCTCATAAGTAATGGTCTTTTAATTAATTGAAAGCGTTTTATAAATGATTCTGCTAAACCATTTTGTGTATGAACATGCGCTATAGGATGTTCAACACTGACCCTAATTGACATACAATAATTATCAAAATCTTGAGATGTAAATTAGCTAGCATTATGAAGACGAATGGTCTTAATTGTATAATCAGAAAATCGTGCTCTTAACTTAATTATTTGAGCAAGTAATCTTGCAAATGCAAGATTTCGACTTGATAATAAGCATATGTGTGAGCACCTGCTAGATGCATCTATTAATACCATAAAACATCTAAATGGTCCACTTGGTGGGTTAATGAGTCCACATATATCACCATGAACTCGTTCTAAAAATGCAGGTGATTCAGTCCCCACTTTAGCTGGTGATGATCTAATTATCAATTTTCCTTGAAAGCAAGCATCACATGATAATTCATTAGATTGAAGAATCTTATGGTTCTTCAATGGGTGTCCATTTGAATTTTCAATAATTCTCCTTATCATTATAGATCCTAGATGACCCAATCGGTCACATTAAATTGTAAATATATCTAGATTCATGAACTTCAGGTTCATTGTGGCATATGTTTCAACTACTCGTATATGAATATAATACAATCCAGAAGATAAAGCAGGCAACTCTTCCAATATACGTTTTTCATTTGAGACAGTGGATTTGATATATAGATATTTCATATTATTCTTACTATCAGTCTCAATATGATAACCATTGTAACGTTTATCTTAAAAACTTAGAAGATTTCTCTTTTATTGAATAGAGAACAATACATTGCCAATTATAAATTTTGTTTTTCTAGGCAAAATAATATTTTATTTTCTCAAATCTTCAATTAAGTTTGCACGTCACAATTCACCGTGAAATGTTGGAAAATGCATCAGGAGAGCCTCTCCCGAAAAATAATGGGTCGTCGAGAGTTTGGTCGGAAAAAACCCGTCTAGAGAGAAACTCCCGACGTATAAAAGGAAGGCGTCGGGAGTTAGTTGAGGAACTCCCGACGCATGTATAGGGCATCGGGAGTTCCCCCAACTCCCAACGCCTTATATAGAACTCCCGACACCCTATACATGCGTGGGGAGTTCCTTGACTAACTCCTGACACCTTCCTTTCATGCGTCGGGAGATCTCGTACTCCCGATGGTTTGTTTCATGCATTTGGAGTGCTCGAACTCCCGACGGTTTATTTTATGCGTCGGGAGTAACATCATCCACTTCTGGTACATCCCATATTCGCTTATTTTGGACTACTTGAACAACTTTCCAATTGTTATCATATTTGATGTCATCAATGTAAAAGACTTGTTATGCTTGGAATGCAAAGATGAAAGGCTCATTGACATACCAAAAGTTTGATGTATTGATCGATTTATATCCTAAATCCACATGTGTCTTATTATTTTTGTTGTTATCCATGTCAAACCATCTACACTTAAAAAAAAAAAAGAAAAAACGTCTTCTGTTCGCATATTGGAAATCTAATACTTCGTCTACAACACCGTAGAAATTGTTATCCACACTTGCGTTCTCACCGATCTCCCCGGCCACTAGGACTCCACTATTTTGTGTAGCTCAACGATTATCATGCTCTACAGTGTGAAACCGTACCCCATTAACAATGCATCCATTGTAAGAGCGCACCTCAGACGAAGGTCCCATTGCAAGTGAAAAGAAATCATCAGAGATATCTTCTCTCTCGCGCCGTTGTAGAACCTGATAATTAATTACATTAAAAATGACTACGAAAAATGAATCATCTCTCAACTGTTGCCTACAAAATGACTATGTATACCTGAGATCTGAACCAATCAGGAAATTTGCATTGATGTTTTATATATAAGTTAGAGGAGCTTTGAGCTTCACGACGAATTAACCTCAAATGTTGCTTACAAAATTGATCATTTGAAAGTTATATTAAAGGATTTACCCTAGAACTTAGAAAATGAAAATTTTTGAAATGTACTTGCGATAGTCTGTTATTTCTTTATAATTGTTTAGAATGTAGCAATGTGTGATACGCTTTTCCTCCACTGATAGCGTTCGTAAAGTTGACACCCTTAATGGTCGTACCCTCTGCCTAAATAATTCAAATTCACCAAATATCTCATGATAAAAAATGTTATCATCATTTTGTTCATCTCTATTGAATCTTTTTTCAATCCCACTTAGATATCGTGAGCAGAAGTTCCATGATTCATTCATTGCATATGCTTCCTCTATGGACACCTTGGGACGTGCTTTGTTCTGTACAAATTATCTTAATGTTTGTAAACTTCTTTCAATAGGATACATAAACTGTAACTAACTGGACCCACTACTTTAGTTTCATATGGTAGATGAACTGCAAGGTGTACCATTACATCAAAGAAGGTAGTCGGAAATATTTTTTCCAACTTACAAAGTATGACTATGATGTATGCTTGTAGTCTGTTCAAATCACTTACACGTATTGTCTTTGCACATAAGTCGTGAAAGAATGTACACAATTCAACAATAGCAGTGGATACGTTCTTCAGTAGGTATGCTCGAATACCAATAGGGAGTAGTATGTGAAGCAACACATGACAATCGTGTGTTTTCAGCCCCGATATTTTTCCATCTTTGTCATTCACACATCTGATATGTTAGACACAAATCCATCAGGAAATTTCACTGGTTTCAAATAATTACAAAACGAAATCCGTTCACCATTAGTTAATATGTATACTGCGTATGGTTTTACAAATCTGTTATCGACTTGTATCAAGTGTAGGTCCTTTCTTATCTTCAAATCTTGCAAGTCTAATCCAGCGTTCATTGTATCCTTTGTCTTTCCTTCAATATTTAACAATGTGCCCACCAACTTGTTGCATATGTCGTAACAATAGTCTGGACCAATATGGAAGTTGGAAAAAAAAATATTTTTCTTAGTCTAGTTTAGAATTCGTTTTCTTTTTTTATCTTGCTTCGATGGTTGTTTGCTAAGCATAGAAAAGTTTAATGTATTTATTTGTTGTAAGATCTCTTCTCCATTCATTACGACTGGATGAGGTCTACGTTCAACTTTTTCATCATGTTGCCTACTTCGACGGCAACTATGATTCTCTGGAAGATAAGTCGATGTCCCATAAATGATATTTTTCCTCTTATCCCAAAGGACGAATTATCTTCTTTGCATATTGGACATGCTTGATAACCTTTTGTACTCCACTTAAATAGGCCACCGTACGTAGGGAAGTCAATAATCGTCCATAATAAGATAGCATATAGTTGAGAAAACTCACCAGTAACAGAATCATAAGTTCGCACACCAATTGTCCATAACTCTTTCAACTCTTCAATCAACGGCTGCAAGTAAACATCAATTTCCTTTCTAGGAGATTTTGGACCAGGTATGAGCAAAGACACGAAGAAGTTTTTTTCCTTCATGCATTTCCAGGGGGGGAAATTATAAAGAATTATCACCTCATGCCACAAACTATAAGAAGTGCTCATATTTCCAAACGGATCGAACCCATCTGAAGCTAATCCCAAACGAACATTTCGGGGATCTAAAGCGAAATGAGGAAATTCACGATTAAAATGTTTCCACCCCTCTGCATCAGCTGGATGTCGCAATACATCCTTCGTTTCAACTTGCTTATCTTTATGCCATCTCATGTCAGAAGCGCCTTCTTTTTATGCAAACAATCGTTTTAATCTCGGTATCAATGGAAAATGACACAATACCTTATGTGGTATTTTTTTACCCTTGCCATCATTAACTTTGTACCGAGACTCACCACAAATGGGACATTGTTGCAAATCTGCAAACTCTTTCCAATAAAATACACAATCATATTTGCACACATGAATAGACTCATAACCTAGGCCTAAATCACGCAATTTTCGCTTGGCTTCATAAAAGGAAGTAGTTATAGCGGTGCCAGCTGGAAACGCTACTTTTAACAATTCCACAACATGTCAAACGATTTGTTACTCCAACCGTTGAGAACTTTGATATGCATCAACTTCACTAAAATGTACAAGGACGAAAATTGCGAACAACCAGGGTATAATTCATTACGTGCGTCGGTCATTAAACCTTCGAATAAGTTCGTGGTATCTCTTTCTTGACCATTAGAGAACATTTCATTCTCAATCCTTTCTTCATTTGCATTTTTGTTTTCAATTGGAACTTGTAAATCATTTATAAGATTCAACATCTCATTTTCTTCGACAACATTACCCTCTATACTATCTACTTCAACACTTCTCAATCATTTCTTCATTTGCATTTTCGTTTTCAATTGGAACTTGTAAATCATTTATAATATTCAACATCTCATTTTCTTCAACAACATTACCCTCTATACTATCTACTTCAACATTCTGCATTGAATGAGTTGTATGACTTTCCAAACTTCTAGATAAGTTTACTAGCTCTCCATGATATACCCATTCACAGTATGAGGGAGATATTTCATATGTTAATAGATGTATCTATTTTTTCCCAAATTGAATTCATACAATTCTTGCATGAACATCTTATTCGTCCGGAATCATTAACATGAAACTTTTCCATATCTAAAAATTGGGATACTCCTTATCTATACTCTAATGATAACTTATTCCTTAGTTTAATCCATTCTTTATTCATCCTTAAAAATAAATCTTTTATGACCAACTTGTAATCCAAGACAATAACTTGGATTAGAGGACAAAGTACAAAGTCTTTATTAAGCATGAATTTTCATTAATTTAATAGAAAATTCCAAGTTTATTTGGAGAAGTTAAAATTTTAAATAATTTATAATAGGTGATTTGACTTTTTTTGCCCCTAATGTTATTGATTTTTCCCCCTAAACTAAGTCCAAAATTAAGTAAATTCTAACATCCATAATCCACCAAATTGCAGAAATTGTCACATCTATTAATGTAAATTAAGTAATCTATAACCTCAAGAATTAAAAGAAAAAAAAAACTCAATCAACAATAACATCCACAATCCATGACTTAAATTAAAAGCAATTCACAATAACATCCACAATAAAAAAAACTCAATCCACAATAACATGCTATAAATTAAAAATAATGATTTAAATTAATATAAAAAATAAGAAAAAATAAAGGGGGAAGATTATCGGTAGAAGATTACTAGCGAGTGGTGGCTGAAGGAGGGGAGGTGGCAGCAGCTAGACAGAAGCTCTGGTGGTTGAAGGAGGCGGCGACAATGGCTGCTTGAAAGAGATGCACACGCGGGGCGGTTGATGAAGATGTACGCAGTGGCAGAGACGCATGCGAGGGAAGGAGCGGGGGGAGAAGGATCGGCGGGGAAGAGAGGAGCGCGCAACGGTGGCAAGGGAGACCCACGGAGGAGATCGCGCGGCGGGGAAGAGAGGAAAACGTGGGCGGCGACAGGTTAGGTTAAAGTTGGGAAAAAGAATGGGAAAAATGAAGAAGGGATCTGGTTTTTACCAGATCCCATCTCCCAACGCCACCCGACGAATTTCAGGAGATCCGTCAGGAGTTCTTAAGGAACTCTCGATGGTTAGGGTACGACACACATATTTTATTCATCGTGAGTTCCTTGGGAACTCCCGACAGTTCTTTATGGAACGGAACTCCCGACGATGTTTTACTTCATCGGGAGACACACCCTGTCTCCCGACGACCAATTTAGGTATCTGGGGTGCTCATTTTTCTTGTAGTGATTTTCAATTTGGAAAAGTATTTTTTATTTGTAAGTATTATATGTGTAGTTGCACTGTCTACTAGACATAGATCTTCTTTGCTCATTTTTTAGTCACCTAACATATGAAAATGATCCATGTTTCTTCATTAAAAGAAAATATTTACAATAAGAAAAATAACACTAAAAATATACAAAAGTTAATAAAAAAAAAATGAAGATAGATAAAAGAAATAACATTAAGTCTAGATATTCTCAAAGTCAAAAGAAACACTTGATGTGCCACCAACTGTTCCAATATTCTCTTCAGGAGATTCAAAGAAGTCCGTCACATCCAAATTTGTCATATGGGATTGGTCAAATATGTCATTATCCTAGTATGCAAAATTAGCTTCCACATTTTTCTCTTTTTCCTTCAGGGAGGCTTGATAGAGGTCAACTAAGTGTTTTGACGTATGATAGGTACGTGACCGATGCCCAGTCATTCCGCATCGGAAGCATTATTTTCAACACTCTTTGAACTTTTATCTTGTGGAGCTTTTCCTTTGTGATCATCATTTTGTGTGGTTCTTTTGAAATTTAAATGATTAGAATGACCACCACGAAAATAATTATTATTTCTTCCTCTTCCACGGTCACGACCTCAACCGCGACTACAACCTCGACCACGATTATTATTAAAATTCACAGCATTCACTTTAGGGAATGGTGTTGTTCTGGTTGGTCGAGATTCATGATTTTTCATCAAAAACTCATTATTTTGTTCGGCCATGAGAAGACATGAAATTAATTCAGAATACTATTTAAAATCTTTTTCTCGATATTGCTGCTATACGAGCATATTTGAGACATGAAATATAGAAAATGTCTTCTCTAACATATTAAGATCGGTAATTTTCTCTCTGCATAATAACAATTTTGAATTCATTTTAAATAATGGAGTTGTAATCACTTACTGATTTGAATTATTGTAGCCTCAAGTGCATCCACTCATAACGAGTTTTAGGAAGAATAACTGTTTTTTTTTTTATGATCATACCTCTCTTTCAAAATTTTCCATAAGATACGGGGGTCTTTTATTGTAAGATAATCCATTTTCAATCATTTGTGGATATGAAGACAAAGGAAAATCATAGCTTTTGCTTTGTCCTTACTGGATGTCTCATTTCCTTCTTTAATAATTTCCCCAAGATTCATAGCACCCGGGTAAATTTCGGCATCAAGTACCCATGACAAATAATTATTGTCGTTAATATCAAGGCGGCAAAATCTAATTTTGTGAAATTTTTCATTGCAGCACTATCATAAAATATTGTACTTAGGTTAGAAATTTAATAGTTATTGAATATGCAAAATAACATTAAATTTATTCATTATAACAAATAGGAAAAAATGGACATACCTTTAGGAGCTACCTTTAGTGGGAAAAACGACAGGAGCTCGTGCTGATAACGTGTTATAAAATTGAGGAGCACAACGCGAATGCGGATATGAAAAATATAATATAATAATAATAAATAAATAAAAACTAAAATTATAAAATTAAATAACTAAAATCATAAAATAACCTAAATTATGAAATTGGATAATATGAAAATTAGTGGAAGTGGAATTCTTACAAATGTATGTGCGATTTTAAGATCCATCAATGCCACTATTTATAGCCAAAGTGGCAAGTAAGATACAACTTGCATAGACACAATAATTACAAATTACATGAACAACATGAATGATGACACATGACGTTTGAGATACTAAGTAATGAACATCTATTTTCTATTATAATATTCATAATAGTAACTTTTTAAGATAACTCATAAACTTTATATATTGTTTATTATTATTATTATTATTATTATTATTATTATTTGGTGATTTAACATAATTTTCTGGCTAGGTGAAGGTAGAGACCAAAAAAAGAAAAAAAAAAGATGGAAAACTGTTTTTAAAACCAATTTCAACAATCCACATCAGTGTGGTGGATATTGGCTTGTTCCTATAGCTTCTTCTCAAGTATATAATTTTTTTTCAATTTTTTTCAGAATAAGGTTAAAACTATTTTAATTTTCATATTTTTTTCCTCTTCTAAACCAACTTGCCACTCAATCATATATCATCTAAGAGGGCTCAAATGCAAAAAGTCGTGCTTACGTCTCAATGGTTTATTTAAAAATCCACACCTATTTACAAGGCAAAAATTTCTATTTCTGTTTCATAACTTATTAAAAAAAAAAAAGAAAATCTGTTTCGATGATGACGACAAAAAATAATGATTAAAAAAAAAAAGTCAATGCCAAACTTTAAAGCGTGTTAACTCATCGATTGACCAAAAGTTTAAGTTCTAAAAGGTTATAATAAATTTAATTGTAACCACCCTTCAACATAAACAACGCAAGTCAAATCATTCATGTTATGGGTTTAGTTACTTAAAAACGCTGGAATCAAAATAAAAACAGCCCAAATATGCATGTTGTTTATTGAGAATTATTTGAAATAGGAATTACTAACTCATTGATATTATTTTTACTTCAAAAAACCAATGATTAAAACGAGAATAAAACATAATATAATTACTAAATTAATAAAAAAAAATGTTAATTTGTCATAATGTTGTTTTAACTATAGCAAAATAAACTAAAATATGTACAAATATAACAAAACAACACTATATTGATAGACATTGATAGATTATTATTATCTATTACTAATTTGTACTGATAAACACTCATAGATGTCTATCGGTGTCTATTATTGATAGACTGCGATATTTTGCTATATTTGAAAATATTTCGCGTAGTTTTGTCATTTACACAATTTCTCTTTGTCTTATTACTCTGTGTAGAAATTAATGTAACAATTAATTCATATATGAGTAAGAAATTAATTAGCAATTACATTTGGGCTATATAACGGGCGTCTTGTGTGATCTTAATTATGGACCCATAACTTTCATTATAAGAGAGTGACCAGCTAAGTAGAAACCAACCCATTGATTCTAAGAAATTATGGGAACCCTAGAACCAACTTATAAATATAGGGTTATAGTCTCCAACATATATATTATGTCTCTTTAGTCTCTTCTATTTCCTAATTGACAATGAAGGTCTACCCACACTACAAGAAAATTCATTATTAGTGACAATTTTTTATTGGTACAGTTAAATCATGTCACTAAAAGATAATTTATAATGACGTGACAGAAAACATGTTGCAAAAAAACAATTATAAGCAAGAAAGTCTAAAATAATGTTGCTAATAGTATATGTGACATACTAGTATGAGTCACAAAAAGTTAATATCTTTTAGCAACATAGTACTATGTCATTAAAAGAAAATATTTTTAAAATATGAATGGGACGAAATAGAAAAAAAGATTTTTTTTTTTTTTTCCATCCCTCTCCATTTATGTTTCCTCTCATATTTTCATTTCCCTCGTTTCCCTCATTTCCTACCTAATATATATATATATATATTTTAAAAAAAAAAAAGGCAAAATAGAGTCAAACCCAAGGCATAATTTCTTTTTATTACATTTTGCTCTCCCACTTTGCAGCTTCATCTCTTTTATTTTTATGCATTTTTATGAAATGAATTTAGATTCTATTAGTCAAGCTAAGTTTAATTTGCTTGGTAGATATGTTTATCAATAGTTTCCAATGAATTCATTTTGTGTTCATAATTTGTAAGTTTGTTTATTGTTTCCATTAAATTGTTAGGATTTTTATTGTTTACAACTCAGTTTCCACGTCAAGGATAGTTCAGCTCAAATTTGGATGGATTCTAGTTTAGGTACCTATTTCTCTTATTTTTATAATCAACGATAGTTAAATTTCAAAATATATTGCACACATATTATGGATGCAACTTTTAACATTTGTTGGCATCTAGTTTATTACATATTATATGTTTTTATCAGATAATAAAATTGGTGTTTAATGCTGTTATCAATTTTAATTTTTCAAGTTCAAGCTAAGATCTCTCCAGAATTCTTATGTTGATCTTGAGTGCTTGTTAATTCTTAATAAAGATAAAAGTCTGATGAAGTTATATGGAAAACATTCACGGTAGAAGTAGGAAGATGCTTGAGTTCAAGTTGGGTGTAGTAAAACTGACGATGGGACTTCATGAAGCTCATAAACTCAATTATTTAGGGTCAACAAGTAATTTTAAAGTTTATAGTTTTGTACATATTATAGTTACTAATTCCGTTTATCTTTGTAAGTAGAATATAGCTTGTCGAGGGACGAATAATTATATTATACTTTTGTTGAAGTGAATTAGTTAATTGTTATGTTTGTTGAAAGGTAAGTTGTGTATACAAATATCATATTACTTTTATTATATTCATATAAAAAATTTTAGTTAGCCTTCTTCGACGTTAGTCACTATCCCTATAATGTTGGTTTTCGATTAACATATAGCCTAGTTTTATACTAGTTATAACAAGCTTATATATTAAACCGAATATTATATTTTAATTAATGAAATATTTTTACTGACAGTTACATATGTTGCAAAAGATACTTGCATGACCATTATCTACTTTTAGCAACAGTCTTATATGTTATTAAAATTTAACTTTCAGTGACAAACTTGCAACGTCACTGTACAAGAAAAATAGCGATAAATAATGTGCTACTAAAAGTGATTTTTTAGTAATGTGTATGAGTCAATAAAAGTTTCCTTTTAGTGGCATGTGGTGAATATGTCCATAAAATCTTTAGCAACGCAACTACAGTGGCATTCTTAGCAACGTATGTCTCAACGTTGCTAATACCTTTGTAGTGCTTTGACTTTTAGCAATGTGTTTATGTACCATTGAAAGTGTTTTTTTTTTTTTTTTTGGTCATTCTAGTATGAGTTGCATGGTTGATGGAAGACCACAACCCCATCTCTTTTGTAGATTAAGATCTAAGTTCCAAGTAATTTTAGTGTCATGTAGATTTTGGTTTTATTTTTTCTTTGTAGTCTTAAGTTTAGATTACATGTTTAAAAACTTTCAATCTAATTTAATCAATAAAACTATGAAGAGTTTGAAATCTTGAAACTATAAACAAGTTCTCATTTTCTTCTTGATATTTTGATCACTATTCCAAGTCAAATCTATTTATCTTGTTTATGGGTTATTACCAATTCGTTCATTAGGGTTATTCTTATTATCGTTGTAGAGGTTTGCCTTGAATATGGAGAGTTCTCAAACATAATTTAGGTAGTTTTATTTATCATTAATACTAAGGATAATTAAATTGTTTTTTGGTTTTGGCTTTTTTTTTTTTTAACATGCATAGTTTGGAAAAACCCAAACATTAGAGTACTTCAAGGTTGATGAACAAGAAATAGAATGGGACATGAAATTTAGGACATAAAATTGAATTTCATTGTTTAATTACATCAAACTTAAGTAGACCCCTCAATTGCAACACTTTTCACAGTTTTAGGTGCAATTTAACGAAAATAAGAAGTTTAGAGTCTTCGGACCACCTGGATCACATGAGTGAAAATGAAGTTGGATCTACATTGGGATCGGATATCACTAGAATCGCTTCATCTATACTTTTGAGGAGAAGTTTGATTTCAAGCCGGAGAAGTATACCATGCTAATGTGCCACGAATGATCTACATCTCATCTTCAAAATCTTTGATATGAATACATTAAACTATCTATGTGGGTAAGAGTCCTCACAACCTAAACATAACCACACATAATCATCTAGGACATGCTCTAACACCGAGCTAATAGTCCATCATGGGGCATTCAAATTGATTCACGTATGAAAAAATTAATAATTTAAGAAAAAGAATAATCCAAGCGTAAGTCGACTTTTCTTCCCTAAAATATAGACAGACTAATACTAGAGTATTTAATATAATTACGTGTTATAATATTTTATATAACCTTATTTAGTTTAGGCTACTTTCATATGTAAAATTTCATTGAATCTATTTTTTCGTTGTATTTAAATTAGTATTTAAACTTATTTCAATATCATTGTAGTAAGGGTTAAAACTCTAATATGAAACCTTCTATCTCCCAATATCTCTCTATTTTTGTTCAACTAAAATTGAAAACTTTACCTTTAATTTAATATGAACTTATGAGGCGGACAGAGTAAACGTAGACGCTATCAACCAAACTTTTTATTTCTTTTAATTCTTTCTCGCCAACTTGGAGAAAATGTCAAACAGCCGCCGCGGAGTGGTTGGTATGGTGAGCCAATATATATATACGAAGCCAAACGAAGCCTTTGTATGTTCATTAAAACACCAAAACTAAACAAAATGAAGTCTTCAATGTCTCCTCTCATTTTCGCCATTTTAGCGACATTATTAATCCTCTCTTTCAGCTTCCTGTCCGTCGTTGATGCCCACTCTTCTCCAATCAAAAAGCGTCATCGCTCCCTGCCTTCTCGCCACCACAGAAAATACCTTCCATCACCACCGCCGTGTGGAATTGTCGCCCGGCCGCCGCCTCCTCCACCGCCCAAGTTTCAATGGCCTCCCAATCACACCAAAAAGTCCCCGCCACCTCCCTTTTAGATATGTAGTGTTTAAGTGCATGTCAAACTGTCCAAATCTTTGTGTATTTTACTCTAATAAAAAAAAAGTAAAAAAATATTAACGAAAATAATTTATCATCGGATAATTGAATGAAATACAAAAAGATCATGCACTATTTATTTTTATTTAAGTTAAGGGGAAAAAAGTTGGCTATTAGATTTGGTATTGGTGAGATATGATTGAAAAAGAACCACATTTGTAGCAGAAAGGAGGGAGGCTTCTGCCCCTTATACAAAGCTTCAATAATGTTAAATGCTTGATTTTTTTTTCCTCTTACTAAATGATTTTTTTTTTTTTTTTGTTAAGGCTTTTTCTTTTTAAATTTTGTTAAGTTTGATCGGATCATATTAAGTTATGTTTTATAATATATATTGAATACATACTCAATCAATCAATTAATTATCATCTAGTTGGATGTGTTTATAAACTATAACTTTATTTCAATATATATATATATATATAGTAGTTTTATAGAGGGAAATAAATTATTAGTCTCGGATGATGCATGGTTTTAAAAAAAAAAAAAAAAAAAAACAAGTGCTTTTAGATGATTGATGTTTGGATGTGATTTTGAAATAGTTGAATTCTCATTCCATCAGGTTCAAAATCGATAAAGATTTATTTTGAAATACATATCTTTAATCATTCTAAAATTAATTGAAGATTTAATTTTGTAATTTAAAATGTATTTCATATCATAAAAGTAGTTTTGAATAATTAAAAATATATTTTATAGTAATTTTCAAAATAAATTTTAACTAAAACACCTACCATTTGTCGAAAAAGCATACCAAACTTACACTCGAGTTAGGCTTAAACTATTAGATTATTATAGGTAAGAAGTGCATGGAAGAAGTAGCTCATGCATTTAATAAAAAAATTGTAGCTTGAACCTGGGATTCTCAATATGCCCCTCACTATATTATCTCTTTAGGTTCACCATTTTTAGGTCAATCATTTATTAAATTGAGTGCCTATTTGGACATCATGGACTAAGATATTATATTATAAATATAAGTTTCGTCTCAAAACTAAATGGTAATAATAAAGATTAAACTATTAAACCTCTAACTTTTAGGGAAGAAATCCATTAATTACAGTTGAGTTAAGGTCATTCAAGCAAGGGTTAATTATAAGTAACATCACATTAGAGGATTGCTAAACTACTTAAGCCACATTAGTAACCTCTTTATGAATGGTTATAAAAAGAATATATATATATATATATATAGTTACCATAGTAATTCTAGAATGCAATTGAATTTTGTTTAAGTTGAAAGACGCCAAAATAATTAATAAACATAATAACGATTGAACTTATAATTTAATGGTTGTTTCAAATATTATGGGGGATTTGATTGATTCAAGCATATAAGTTTATTTTTTGCTTGCAGAAAATGTTTGTCTTAAAACATTAAAAAAGGTTTTATTCTAGGATAATTAGAAAGGACAACACTTTTAGTTGATTATTACATAATAACACTTGTAAAGAATTTCAAATATAGTAAAATCTATCCGTGATAGACTTCTATTAGTGATAGACTAAGTCTATCAGCGATATAATATATTGTTGATAGACTCTTAGAACTAGATCTAAATTTTGTTATATTTACAAATTCTTTTGTATTTTATTAATATTTACTAATATTTTGGACCTGATTGTTATATTCGTAACTACCCTTATTTTTATCTAATTAACATAATTTATGTATAAGAAATATCTCACACATCTTTCATAGTACCAAAAATTAAAAACGGTAAAAAAAATAATTAAATGGCTAAGCTTAGGTTAACAAAAATGTATATATAGAGAGAGAGAAGTATATTTATGTTAGCAATAATAGGTCATGAATATAAATCATTTTTCAAAATATAACTCAATACTAAAAATGATTCAACGATCCAAGAGATGCCATCCGAAAATCTCAATTAGATTAACATATTAATAGCACCCTCATCATATCTTGAATCGAAAAATGATTCATTACTTGAGTAGGTATACGAGTAAGTTCAGAGGTGGAGTAAGAGAAGTACTCAACAATAAAAAAATAAATTATAAACAAATGACACGTTAGAGGAAAACCTTTAAGAGAAATAGTAAATGCATCTTAATTAAAAGAAAAAAAAAAAGAAAAAGAAAAAGAAAAGTAAAAATTTTGATGCATCATAAATGAGTGAGCGACTTCTCAATACTTTGAAATTTTTCACTGGGCCACGTACGTACCTCATCGTTGAATAATATATAATAGCAAGAGGGCTAAATTCCAACACTCGTGATTTAATATTTTGTAATAAATTATTTTGATCTAAATTTATTTGATTTAAATAAACTTTATGATCAAGTCAAGGTTTTAAATGGAGGAGGATTAAGAAAAAAAATATGGAAATGTTCTCATGTTTTGACTCGTCTTAGGTTGAATTCTTCTTCTATATCATGTGATTTGAAAAACTTCCAATACAGTTTCATACTATAAATTTAAGATCCAATATTAATATAAGTTGATAGTGAGTTACACTTTATTTTTAAAAATACCGTGACATAACACACAATAAATGGAGTATGAAAATTTTTTTATTGATAGAAAACTCTACTAAGAATAAATAATTTTCTCTCTACTAAGAATAAATAATTTTTTCTACATCAGTTGTTATTGTTTAATTTGTTTTGAAGTACATCCATAACAACATCTTCTGTGTTGAATATAAATTTCAATTGTCCAAATCCCTATTAGTGAAAAAAATTATTGGAGTGAAAAGCTGCCATGATTTGACTATATCTTTTAGTGATATCATTGGATATAGATTTAAAACTAATAATGTTTCGTAATAATCATTAATATCAAATTGAAAAAATATGAAGTTTCTTCTTAAAGTTAATGGACAATTAGAGAAACTCATGTATTGATTCATAAGGAATAAAGATAAACAACTCTTACATTATTTATAATGTATAAATGTAATAAAGATAAACAACTCTTACATTATTTATAATGTATAAATGTGAGATTTTCAATATGCTCCTTTAAAAAGGTGTCGTTTTAAGTTTATCATTCTTGAACCGAATTCTCGTTTGACTTCATGGGATATGATATATCATATTAGATAGTTCTACCTCTAAACTAATTGATAATAAAAGGAGAAGTAACTTAAAGTACATATCTTATATAGATTATAAGGTATCTTTATATTTTTCCAGCGTGATTTTCAACACAACATTTTTCCGACCATTTTTAATAATTTGGATAATTGTAATTGGTAGAATTTTTTGGACTAATAATCAATTATATAATAACATTTGAAAAAATTTTCAAATATAGAAAAGTTTATCAATGATAAAGTTGTATCATTGATAGACTCCTACCAATGATATAGTTCTATCACTCACTTATAAACTATCTAGATTTTGACATATTTATAATTACTTTATGCTATATTTGTTAATACTTTGGATCATATTGCTATATTTGCAGCTCTCCTTATAATTTTCATGTACAGTTTTATATGGTTGGAGATGTGAATGAGAAATTTTGAGATTGTATTTGAGAGTTGGAAAAACAATTTCTTTCCACATAGTCAATATTCCTATGATATTTTGTTTAGTTTAGATGTGTAAGTTCTCTTATGGTTGATATTAATACAACAATGATCTTTATTCATAGAATGTGTGTCAATTACATTAACTCTCTATCATTGACTTTTAATTTTTTTTAAAACGTCGCCATTTTCTTGGAGCTCCACTTTTTCTTGGCAGAAGATCGGAAGTTTCGTCCAACTTTCACACAAGCCTTTTATTATTATTATTATTATTATTATTATTTTGAAAAGGAAATTTTTATATAAAGGGACTAATGCCAAGCTTGGGTTCATATAAACCAAAACCCTCTTCTATTTTCCAAAGCTCTCGTGGCCAAAAATGAAGCCATCTAATTTTTCTTCAGTAGCTTCAATTCTCTATGCTTATTTGCTGTTATTATTGTTTCTCTCTCTAATTACTTTGCGCTCGTCGGCGACCGCATATAGCGTCGACGCTTCACCGCCACCGCCACCACCAAATAACATACAAAACCATCATTCACATCAACTTTATGTACGTCACGGACGAGCCATATTGAGCATGCCACCATGGCCAATCGGGTTTGTCGACGTGTCGCCACCGCCTCCTTTTCGCTAAATTTTGGGATAACTTTCGAGGAAGAACTCGTCATATGTAAGAACAGTTATTGTTGAATAAAATGTGGCATGTTATTCTAGCTTCCAGTTAGGATGCATGGTGTAGAAATATAGGTTTCGAATTTGTTACTTGGTGAATTGGTTTTGTTTTATGGATGTTGATAAAGATTTCAGTTTATTAATTAATCTTAATCTAATCAGCTAAATTTTATATTAATCTTTAATTATTTTGCTTCGAGTGTTTCCTATAAGAGTTTATCTCTCTACTTGGCTAACCTTTTTTCAGGATCGACTTGAGGAATATGAAATTTTAATGTTTTATTCATAAATATAGTAAAAACGTTTGTAAATTAGAAAAATAGAAAAATAGATATTTTAATTAATAAGTGATTATTGAAAAATAGAAATTGTAATGACTCGACTTCCTAAGAATACTAACAGGATCAATATCTAATGCATGCATAAACTTTAAAGCAAACTCTTTATGAAAAAATGAAATAAACTAAATTTGATGTACAATGTTGGTGTCTTAAAAAACAAAGTGGATCATTAATGTTGGTCCGGGTTTTCAGATCGGTTGGATAGGGACAGAACATTCAGGTGCAGAGGTAGAGGTGGGAGATTGGGCTATATTATCATATGAGCTAGAGATCATTTGTTGATTTATTGGCGAGGCATTTCGAGGTGGGCTTCCGGCGGTCTGATAGACTGGTGGGTTTAGGTTGTAGGTGGGTTTGGAGTGGTAGTTGGATTTGATACAGTGAGTAAGAATATGAGTCGAGTAGTGGTTTGGCTTGGAGGTTGCATAACGGACTCAATCGTCTTAAACCTAGGATCACTTCATTGAACATTGACGTGCCTGGATAAAATATTCGACCAGAAGCATTCATGCACCTGCAACCTATATGTACTGTACTAAATCCCATATAGACACATTTTTCTGAATGAAGCTGGAACTTATTATCCTGATATGGCCATAAACACGGAAAACAAGCACAGCCGAATACACTAAGACTAGTAAAATCAAACTTCTTATTAAGCATTCATTCAAGAGGTGACTTACCACCAATTACAGACGATGGAAGGCTCTTGATTAAGGTCGATGAAACAAGAATAGTATCCCACCAAAATTTCAATGGCATAGAGGTTTGTGCTAACAAGGTTAAGGCAGTTTCAACCAAGTGCCAGTATTTCGCTCAACTCTTCCATTTTGTGCGAAAGTATACGGACATGAAAACCTTGAAATGATTCCTAGTGAATTACATAACTGATGCACCGTAGAGAATTCCCTTCCATTGTCAGATTGCAACGACTTAATTTTCGACCGAAATTGAGTCTTTATCAATTGTAGGAAGTGATTGAAGGCTGATAAAGTATAATATTTTTGTTTTAAGGGATAAACCCACACATATCTGCTATAATCATCAAGAAAAGATAAATAATAATGGTACCCATTTGACGACATTGTGGGTGCTCACTCCCAAAAATTAGTATGGATTAGTTCAAACTTATGAGATGCACAAGATTGAGAATTAGAGAAGGGTAAAGCATGTGTTTTTCCATACTGATAAAACTCACGAAAGACTCTTCATTAACTTTATCTTGCAAATTACAACTCTTAAGTAATGAATTAAAAAATCTAAACGATGAGTGGCTACGATGGGTGGCTCAATCGTCAATGCCATACAACTTTAGACTCAACAATACTGACTCCAATATAAGGTAAAATAAATGCTGCTAAATCGTTATTTTTATGCAACAGTTACTGTGCTCCTAATCCTTTTGCTTTAGAAACATATACTAATTTGATCTTCGTGTCTTCAAAATGATATAATTCATCTCTAATTGTTCTTCTTAGCAACGTTTTTTCCCGTATCCTCGTCCTTAACAAGACACCAATCATCATAAAATTCTACAAATATATTGTTATCTTGAGTAAGCTTTGACACACTCACTAAATTTTTAGCAATATCAGGCACGCACAGCATGTTCTCAAGATTAAGTTCACAACTACCATTAGTTAGATATGAATTTCAAATATAAGAAATGTTTAGCTTATTGCCATTACCAACAGTAACCTATTATTTACCTCCAGAGTCAGTAGGATTGGCGATGTTGTAATTAGTAGTCACATGATTTGTTGCGCCGCTGTCAACATACAAATTACAGTCACCAACAGTTTTTGGTGTAGCAAAAAAGGGATGGTTGTTTTGTGATGCAACAAACGCAGTAGGATTCAACCCGAACGATCTAGCGGACTCATTACCCCTACCCTGATTTTAAGTAGGGGAAAATTCTTTATCATACCTGTGATAACACACATCAGTAGGGTGACCATATTTTTTGCATACCTGACATGTTGGCCGGTTTCCTCGGCCTTTGTTCCAATTACCATTACTGTTTAAACCAACATTTCTTCTTTGGCCATTGAATTGTTGTTTGTTATTTCCTTGACTATTGCCTTGTCTTTGTGATTTCGAAGTGCTAGCTCCTTTGTTAAACGCCACATTAACTTACGCATTATGACCAAAGGTATTACTTACCTTTGTAGAGTTTTGGTGTTCAAGCCTTGCTTCGAAGGAAAGAAGCTCCGACTGCATGTCTAGCCAAGAAATATCTGGCTTTCTTTGAATCGCAGCAACAACTGGATTATATTCTTCATTCAGTCTGAGCAACACTTGAGAGACAAGTACTCTGGTTGGAACCGGACTGCCAGCCTGTGCCAAATTATCATAATGCATCTTCATTAGCTTAAAACAATCACTCATTTTAGAGTTACCATTTCTCATCTGATGAAAAACTTGTTGGAGGTAATCTTCTTCTGACCGAGACTGTATTCCAAACAAATTTTAAATAGCTTCCCACAATGCTTTTACAGTATCGAACCCCATCAGTTGTACTACATGAGGACTCAGTTGTATAACCATCATAATAAGAGCTGATCCATAGTATAACTCATTCCTCATAAGGATTGAGAACTCTTTCTCCCACCGGGCTTGTTATACCTCCATACCCTGGTTCGGAACATGAAGATCCGACACCAGCTTCGGTTGAACCAACACTAGGTGAGATAATGAACATATGAGGACAAGGCTTGTAGCCACGCAAGATTGGCAGGGCCAGCGTCTTCTGCAGCATATAGTTTCCTCTTTCAAGTTTCACACTAATCTTTTGCTACTTCATGACTACCAGTGAGGGAGGATAGCTCTGTATATTATTTTCTTATCATTTGAAGAGGCAGAGATTGCCTTTTATACAAGAACCCTTAGGGTTTCAAAAGAATATGCAAAAAATAACAATAATAATAAAAGAATAGACAATCAAGGACAGATGGCACAATCAGAAGAAGAAGAAGAATAAAAGTTTGTTACAGATTTGTACCAACCCAAATCTTCAAGATTATTCTCCTGACGTGTCCCTTTGGCTGACATGGCTCTTCAGCTGTGAGATGGCCTCGTGTTGACTTGTCGATTCTTCCAGCTGGACATTTTCCTTAACACTTCTTTTCTAGGCCAACTTGTCACTCAATCGTATGTCATCAAGAGGGCCCATATGCCAAAAGTCATGCTTTCGTCTGAACGATTTTATTTAAATATGGTTTATTTTTCGGAAAAGGATTTAATCATAAATTAATATTCAATATTTACAAGCCAGCAAAATTTCTACTTCTTTTTCATTCACAAAAAAAAAAAATAAATAAATAAATAAGAAAAAGAAATCTAAACCAATACCAAAGTTTAAAGAGTTAACTTTTGACCAATAAATTAAATGGATAGATTATGGTACATTTAATTATAGTAACACATCAATATAAGCGGCACTTGATATATATATATATATATATATATATTAATAAGTCCATAACCCACATGTTTGTTGTTTGCAAAAATGCAAAAAACGAAGTCCAACCCATATATAAAAAATGTAAAATATCACAAATACTCTTAGTATTGGTATATACTTAATACACTTGATACACGGTATACATTTGATATACTTGACTGACGTATTTGATATGCTTGATATACTTGATATCTTTATAGTGATGCACTTGACCCGTATCTTGATATATTTATCAATCATGCACTATACTGTTGATAAATTTGATATACTTAGTGATATACTTGATATACTTGATAGTGATGCAGTTGATCAATAAATTTGACGATCATTCACTCGATTTTACTGCTGATAAACTTGATACACTTGATTGATATATTTAAAAAAAAAAAAATTCTAATTCTGCAAATGCAACAACCTCCCCCACTCCCAACTCTCTTTGACCAACCAAAATTACTCTACACAGTTTGCCACCAACCACCACTCTGCCCCCTTTGTCACTTATCTCCACTAATCGCTATTGATTTGGTCTTCGATCGCTTCTTCTCTCTCTTTCTTTTTCTCTCTATCTATCAATCGATTGTTTAGGACATATAGAATAAATAATAATTTGAAATCTAGATTTGACTTTTCTTGGCATATTTGTAAAATTTCAAACATGGGTGACATAATTATAAAATAGCATATTCAAATTGTCACCTATTATAATTCTCCATAATATAAAGGACAAAAATCAAATTCAATAATAAAATAAACCTGGTATAATTTGAATTTAGAATTTCTGGAATCAAATAAAAACTGATTCAAATATATCAAAATGTTATTTTTTTCGTGGTGTTTATTCAAAGTTATCAAATTAATAACTCATTGAAGGTTTTTACTTCAGAAAGGAAAGAATTGAGATACGAATCAAACATAATATAATTACTAAGTCCCGTGGTATGATAATTATTTAGTTTTGAAAATCTACTTTTGGTTTTTAGTTTTTGAGAAACAAAAACTATACATATATTACTAGCTTTTAAAAACAATAAACCAATAACACGTTCGATATATTTTTTTCGGTTTATTTATATTTTAAATTAAAAATAAAAAATGTTTAATAATTGTGTTTCTTTAAACAAATCAAAATATTCTTTTATTACTTTTTTAGTTTTATATATTTTTTATAATATAAATCAAGTTATTTTAAAAAGATTTTCTCTATCTATGCATAGTTATATAAAGTTATATCATGTTTTAACTTATTTTTTAAAAAAATTAATCAGAAATGCAATCAAGAAAAATAATAAAAAATAAATATATCAAATAAATATAAAAAATAGTTTTAATTTTAATTTATTAATATCTTTGAGAAAAAAACATTTTTACCATTGGGTGATTTCCAAGAAACATTCTCTCACGAAGAGTGTAGTTTTCTAAATTAAAATAGCAATAACAACATTTTAATTTATTCATATTTTGCAACCATTTTAACTTTCAATTTTGAAATCGTTTTAAGACCTACTTGTTAAAATTGAAAAATGAGAATAAGGTAGAAATAAAGTGTAGTATAAGAAATATTTATGACATTATTTACCATTTGTTTGTATATCGAATAAATATATCTATTTTAATATAAAATAGAAAATAGTTAAAAGTAAATAAATAAATAAATAAACATTATAATGACATCCCAACCACTAGGCCACATATCATTTTAGGATTCATGTGCACGCGCCCGTTTTTAAAGGTGATTTTTGTTTGTTTTTTATTTTGCTAATCAATTTTAAAAGCGTATTTAAAATCCAACAAATAGATAACTCATTTAGATACCAAATGGACATGTTTTTTCTTAAACAAATTAAAAACCAAAAACAAAAAATAAATGGTTATCAAACAATCTCTAAATTAATAATAATAATAATAATAATAATCTCTCTCTATATATTAATTTTCCTTATTAGTTTTTTTAGTACGATTGACAGCAGGAAGATTCGAACCACAAATCTTATAGCAAAGCGAGTTATGTTTGGTTTGGAATTTACCTTATTAGTTATAACAATGTGATATTAATAGTAATACGTTTCTATTATAATCATTTACTTAGTATAGTAGGTTATTCCTAAATGATAACCAATTAAAATAAAAATTACATAAAAAGAAAATTACACTTTTGTTAACATTGATATTTATATGACATCTGTTAATAAAACTAAGTGAAATCAACTTTAAAGTTTGTTAATTCAGTTATACACAAAACAATCTATAAATACATTTGTACTCTTTACTCGTGTACTTAAAAAAATATACATCAAAAGAATAAAAGAGTATGATACTCATCTCTAAAAAGAAAAAACTCTCTTCATCTCTTAATGATCAGTTTCTCTCAGTGGATGTAGGCTATTTTTAGGCCGAACCACGTTAATCCTTGGTATCCTTACTTCTTCTCTTCATCTACTTTATCTTCTTGTTTAGGTTCTTCAACTCCATCGCCATTCTTGCAGCATTTCGGCAGTTCTTCTTCCATTTTCTTTTCTCTCTCGTTTTGCATCTAAAAGAAAGCATAACTTTTGTTAGTCATTCAAATCAATCCATTTTCAATGAGTGCTTGTAATTAAATCTTATCGTCAACGTGTAAGGTCAAGATCTTCCTTCACGTGGATTGTGCTTTTAGCACAAGGTATTAGCTTCCAGTTGTTTTTCTAAAAGCAGTAAGTAGTTTTCCTCTTCGGGCCTAATTTTCTTTTGCAAAGCCCAAATCATTATGTTGTTCTTTAGCATTTTCAAAGCCTATCAGAGTAACGTCATTTTTTTATAAGAAATTATAAATATAGCCAAGTCTATCAACAATAGACTTATGTCGTTGATAGACTCTTACTAGCGATATGTCTATTATTGATACATTCGTATCAACGATGTGTTCTATTTTTTTAGATTATGTTGTATCTATTAACTCTTTTAGTCTGATTACTATATTTGCAAAGGAATGATCCAAGAGTAAATTGATTGTTTGAACTAGAATTGAATTTTTACCTTGAATCTAATAAGAACTCGTGGGTCGCGGACAGAGTAAACGTACGCAGTTATCCAAACTCCATAAACCTTGTTTTTTTAATTCACTCTCGCCAACTTGAAGAAAATGTCAAACAGCCGCCCGCGGAGTGGTTGGTTTGGTATGGCTATATATATACACACAAAGCCGAAGAAACACTATATTTTCATTAAAACACCAAAACAAAATAAAATGAAGTCTTCAATATCTTCTCTCGTTTTCGCCATTTTAGTCACATTATTAATCCTCTCTTTCAACTTTCCGTCCGTCGTGGATGCCCACTCTTCTTCGATCAAAAAGCGTCATCACTCGCGGCCTTCTCACCACCGCAGAAAATATCATCCACCACCGCCCCCATGTGGAACTGTCGCACGGCCACCGCCGCCACCGCCGCCCAAGTTTCAATGGCCTCCCAATCACGTCAGAAAGTCTCCACCACCTCCCTTCTAGATATGGTGTATATAAAATTTAAAGTGTAATATTTAAGATGTCCATGTATTTCATTTTGATAGAAAAAATAATGTAAAAAAAAGGGTTTTGAGGCGTTTCTCTTGTAATAAATTATTTTTGAACCATGGAGTGAGATGCAAAAGAGTCGATGTAATCTAAAACGCTCCTTCGTTTTTTTAATTTCAAGTTATATCTGGAAAAAGAAAATAAAAAGCTGGGTATTAGGTTTCAGATGGTGAGAGAGATGATTAAAAAAAAAACCATAATTCTCGAAGAAAGGAGGAGGCGCTTCTGCTCTTTATATAAAGCTTCTAGCTTCCCTCAGGTGGAGTTTGCCAGGATTCAATAATGTGAAATGTTTGATTTTCTTTTTCTATTACCAAATGAATTTTTATTATGGAGTTTTTTATATAATTCTTTCTAAATTTTGTTAAATCTTAAAAAATTCTACTTAATAATATATTAAATTCAATCAATTAATTAACATATAGTTGGATTTGTTTATAACTTTATTTTAATATATATGTGTGTGTTATAGAATCGACCAAAAAATATATATATATATAATATAAAATAGTAGAGTACCAATATAGAAATTTACGTGATTCATTAAAAGTAACATAGAAATTTGTTATTAGAGAGAATCATATTACAAAGTAAAATTGCCTCTTGAGTTAGAGAGTTTATATAGCATAATTTTCTAAATCTTAGGGTTAAAATCGTGAATATGTCAGATATAAATTCAACTTAGGTTTCAGTGGTGTCATCCCCTAACCTCCACTTAGGCACTTTGCCTCTGGACCCTGACTTACTGACGAGGTAGCGAGACCCCATATTTGGTCTTTTGAAGCGTCACATATCAAATTTAAGACATTCCAAACAATCTCCACATTGACTTGAGTTATCTCACAAATTATAGATGTATCAAATGCAATACAAAATATTGCCAAATGTGGTGGGACTTTTCCCTCATGCCTTAGAGCGTCCCATAAGGGACCATCAACAATTCAAAACATTTAGCAAGTCCAAACAATATTGAAACTTGCCACGTCGAGTCAACTTGGTGAACATGTCAACAGGACTATTAGCAGACCCATTTCCATCACCTTAGCCCCTGCTCACTTTTCATATAGTGATATCTTACGTCTATGTGTTTAGTCCAATTTGAAGATGATCTTGATCCTTGGCCAAACATATGGTGCTCAAATTATCACAATATACAATAATTTGATCATTATGTAAGCCAAGATCACCAACTAGCTCTCTCAACCATATTCCCTCCTTAGCAACTTCTGTCAAGGTCATGTAAACTCAACTTCATTAGTCGACCCAAAGTAGTTGCAGGTTGTAAGATTGCCTTCCAATTCACAATAGAACCACCTAGAATGAACACATAACCAATCATAGAACTCCTACTATCAACATTTCTAGTGTAGTCAGAATTAGAATAACTACTTATTATATTCAAGACATTCCAAAAATATATATAGTAGTTTTAAAGAGGGAAATAAATGTTTAGTATGGGATGATGCAATCTTTAAAAATGAAAAATGTTTTAAGGGATTGTTTTTCTTGTTGTTAGTGCATCTTTGGAAGTGATTTTGGAATACTAAATTCACTTTTGTCATGTTTCAAATTATTTTTTAACACGTCTTTATCCACTCAGAATTAATTCAATAAAAGTGTAGATTTGAATGATTAAAAATATATTTAATAGTAATTAAACATTATTATTAAACATGCATTTAATCACTCCTAAATATGTTGGTAGGAAAACATTTAATTTCATCTACTTCTAAATTTCTCAAGCTACTATCATTTAAGTCTCTCTTAATTAATTAAGCACCATTTTGTAGAAAAATCAATTTTACCTAAAACACACTCACCCGTATATAGAAAAGCAAACCAACGAACACTCGAGTTAAGCTTAAACTATCAAATAATTATAGGAAAAAATATTTTTTGGTTCCTAAGTTTGGATCTAATTTCTATTTGCTTCCTAAGTTTTCAAATGTTACATATTTGGTCCTTAAATTTTGAGTTTTGTTTTAATTTAGTCCCTACGTTTCAAAGTGTTATAATGTTATCCTGAGATCTGAAGTTTGTTTCAATTTGGTCTTTGAGTTTTAATATTTTACATTTTTAACTTCAACACTTTCAATCATTGATGTCAATTTCTATTAATTAATTAAAAATAATTATGAAGTAAAATTTTAAATTTAATTTTAAAAGTAATAAATAATAGAGAAACTGATATTTCTTTGAATGATTTTTAATTGATTATCATAAAGTAATGTTTTGAAAGTTAGGGACTAAATTGGAATCAAATTCAAAATTTAAGGACTAAATCTGTAACATTTTCAAACGTATGGACTAAATAGAAACTAGACCTAAAAACAACACCATTAAGCTTTTTTATAGCATTTGTTTATAGCATTTTTAAAAATTGCTCTAGAAATCAAAGAATCCACACACAGCGATTGTTTTTTAGTTGCCGCTGAAATTTCTTTATTTTTCCATTACTTTTTTCATGTTGCCGCTCAGATTTTTTATTTCTCGCACTTTCCCCCTTTTTCTTTTCACATGTAATCTTTACTCTCAACTTTGTGTATCCCTTCACTTTTATTTTAAGCCTTCAACCTCTTCATCTCTTCGACTGACATAGACCTTCCCATGTTTCACACTGGAACCTCTAGAACCTGACTTCATTCATCAATTTATGCAAAAAGTCCAAATAATTTACCCATAGTGTAATTTGTTCCAAAATCACTCCAAAGCTCCAACAAACATCCCAATCTGTGTAAGATTCAAACAACAGAGGTTAGAATTCAAAAATTTCCGCAACCATATTAACTCAATGGATTCCAAAGCTTCATACTCTTACCACAACGTGCCAAAAATGCTCCTGATACTACTGGACAGTACTCTACGACTTCCAAAACTTCAATCTAACCTTAAAGCATCATGATAAAAAGATTTTAGGCCTAAAACTTGTTGAGTATTCAAAAATTAACAAGAACAACTATTATCACTTACCGAAAGACATTCGCAACGATCTTTAATGTTGTTGGACAGTATTCAAAATCCTCCAAATTCCTAAATTGGATAACCAAATAGATTGTGTATCTAAATCAAAGGTCGAGCAAGTTGTGGGTTATGCTCCGAAAGCCAATACTACCTAAGGTGGTTCATAAATAATCAAGTTGACGATCATTTGAGTTGTGGGTCATGAATAATCTGTTAGAACAGATGTCACAAAATGTTGCTATGCCGTAGAGAAACCTCGGAAATCAGAAGAAGAATTTAGGGATATAGAATATGGGAGTTAAATAGAAGAGGACAGGACGCCAACGGACAGAAACAAATGGTCAAAATCTAAACGGTCCTTTAACGTTCGAACTTCGTGCAAGCATAGCTACTTGAACCTGCTTGTCTAACTAGATGGACGACGGCGGCAGTGCGCACATGTGGTGAAGGGTTATACTTCCACCATGAACACACATTGCATTCTCAACAAGAATGCCTTGATATTTATAGCTTCTAGGCAATTCTAAATCTGTCCATGTGGGACAAAACTTCTCATTATTCTTAATTTTTCCTATGGGCGTAAGCCCAAAAGTCATTTCAACAATCCTCACAAATGACTATTACAGAAAAGTTAACAAGTAAACAATATAAAAGATTATTTGAAAAAAATTAAAAAAAAAAAACTGTTCTTAGCAAATAAAGGAGAACAAACTTAAACATCAATATTTAATGATTTGAATCGATGCATATAGTGAAGTAGCGCAACAACCTTGTTAGAGAGAGTGAGTTATCTCTTGAACTTTCAATAACACTGGTTAAGACCCCCACAACACGTTTTACTCCTAGACCTTCTCTCGCTTCTACGATATAATGTGTGCTTATTATAGCCATGCACAATAACCTTGGATGATCGTGGAAACTCTAGAAAGATACCTTTAAACTCTTGCGTAGAAGTTGATCACACCATCACTATCACGTTAGATGCTTCATCAAGTTCGTTAGAAACAAAACACTCAAATTGAGCCATGAAGACTTAGACATTTAGTCTGTGTCAGAACCATTTAGGACCATCGAAGACCAACTACTCAAATAATGAGCTATGAAGATTTCATCATTACCCATCAAGTCTACATCAGGACCACCCAAATAAAGGGCTATGAATCATTCAAAGATTTTAGTATTATCCATCCAGTCCATCCTAGGACCACCCACATAACGAGCTATGGACCATCAAGTCTATTGCAACATACCACCCAAACAAAGGGCTATGGATCATCTAGTCTATCACAATAGACCACCTAAACAAAGGGCTATAGAATCCTCTCAGGGTTTAAGCCCCATGTTTATTGATGATTTTAAAATTATTTTCCTTGTTAGGCCTTTTGTTAAAAGATCAGCTAAATTTTTCTCAGACATCACAAATTCAACGGAAATAATTCCTCCCTTTAACAATTGTTTCACAGCTCCATGTCTAAGACGTATATGTCTCCTTTTGCCATTATACACACTATTCTTGACAATACTTATAGCAGCTTATGAATCACAGTGCATTGAGATTGGTACTGATGCCTCCCACAATGGTACATCCCTTAGTAGGCTTCTAAGCCAGTTAGCCTTCTGTCCTGCTAGTTCTAGAGCGATAAATTCAAATTCCATAGTGGATCTAGCTATGCAAATCTATTTTGCAGACTTCCACGATGTTGCTTCTCCTCCGAGTAAGAATACATATCCACTTGTAGAACTGACCTCGCCATTATCAGATACCTTGTTTGCATCACAATAACCTTCTAATACAATAGGAAATTTATTAAAATGCAAACAATAGTTCATGGTTCCCTTAAGATATATTAACAGACGACGAAGAGCACTCCAATGATCCTTATCAGGATTATGTGTATATCTACTCAATCTACTCAAGCATATGCAATATCAGGTATAGTATAGTTCATTAAAAACATAACACAACCTATAATCTATGCATATTGAGACTGAGATACATAATCACCTTTTATTTTTCTTAAGACTTATACTAGCTTCATAAGAAGTTCTTGCAGGAGGATCATCAAAATAGTCAAACTTCTTTAGTAATTTTTCAATGTAGTGTGATTGACACAGAAAAAAACTATTTTCAATTTTTCTTATCCTAACATTAAGTATTATGTCGGCTTCCCCTAAATCTTTCATTTCGAAATGGGAAGATAACAACAATTTAGTATTACGTATCGTCTCTATATTTGTTCCAAAGATGAACATATCATCAACATAAAAACATATAATCACACAATCAGCTCCAAACAACTTTGGATAAACACACCGTATCTGAGGAGTTTACCTTAAACCCATTGTTTATCAAAGTATCATTGAATTTTCCAAACCATTGTTTGGGAGTTTGTTTAAGACCAACAAGATTTTTTAGTTTTCATACTTTGTTTTCTTAACCAGCAACTATAAAGTCTTTAGGTTGTATCATATAGATTTCTTCTACTAGATCACCATTGTGGAATGTTATTTTTACATCCATTTGTGAATTAGAAGTTCGTAGGTAGTAGCCAATGCAATCAAGGCACTAATAATTGCTATTTTTACTACAGGGGAATACGAGCAATTTGTGAAGGGTCATTGTGTCATAACCCGCCCTAAGCTCGCACTCCTAAGCCTGAGGAGAGGCACGAGGGACTACAGATACTACCCTTTTGTGATACCTACTGTCCATCTGAACCTCTTTGCTACATTCAGTAAACTTTAAGTCAAGGAGATAACAACAACTGATTAAGTAGGCCTATTTTATTACAACTATGTAATGTTTATACTACTCTAAGACTTAACTACAAAGTTTACGACAACCACTCTTTAAAATCCTCTGGAAGTGTGATTGTGGCTTGTGGAAGACCTTGACCTTAGCAGCACCCTGGAACTTCTTACCTTTCGCTACCTGGGAAGAAAACATGAAATAAAGAATGAGCTTCACAAAGCTCAGTGAGTAGTAAACAACTTCTAGAGTCTATTTCAACTCATAATAACAAGCATGTCATAAATAGAGGTTACATTCTAATTCAGCCTTGAATGAGTCTGTTCTCAACTCTATTTACATGCATGGTAGATAGCTAAACTGATAACTACTTAGAATGAGTCTACCTACACACACGGTAGATAGTTAACTATTATTAATTACAAACGCTTACTCTTTTGCGTTTTCCTTTGTTCCCTATGTCACCTATGTACACATAGCTCCCTGTGCATGGGCTTAGAAGTTAGGCCTATCGACCCTCTGACTATCTCATATGAGGATCCTCCCACAGGCTCAGGAACTAGAACTCTCAGTCCCCTAACCATCCCATGAGGTTTTGCTTTCGGGCTCAGGAACTAGGTCTATTGACCCCCTGACCATCCCGATCACATAATCTCATTCTCATGCTAGATACTCATTCATAACATAAGCATATACGATTTACTCTAAAATATATGCTTAAGACTTAAAGGAAATTACCACTCACCTTGGTAAGGTAGGAATCTTCCTCTTTAGAAGTTCCTAGATCATCTCAAGCTCCCCTTTTGAACCCTAAATTTCAGATTCAACTAAAAGCTCAAATTACTCATAGTTTTATGCTTTATCTCGAGATATTGCCTTCTACAAACCTACTCTAATCTGTCTCAAGAAGCTTACTTTAAAATCTTAGCTTAGAAATGCTCATGGTTTTTCCAGAATCATCAAAATATCAAGACTGACCCAAGCTTACCCGACAGCTCGACCCTTCTGTCTTTTTCTCACTCTCCAGCTCGATTCCTTAGAGCTTCTTCTTCAGTAGCCCTATCCTGAAAACTAGATTCTCAGAGCTTTCAAGTGGCTTTGAAATCACTCAAAACGCATGAATATTCTAGGAAATATCCTAATCCAAAATTGATGCTACTTCTAGACTTCACTATCCAACAGCATCTCCTCCTCTTGGAACTTCATGACCAACGCATAGCTATCTCCAAAATTGCTTTTAAACACCTTCCTACTATATTTTCAAGGGGTTTCGGATTATCTACTCAAAATAAGGATTGTGGTTGTATTTATAAGCTTAAGAAAATGATCCTTCTCATCTTTACAAAGCCTCCAATGCAAGACACCTTCTACTCCCTTAACATTCACCTACTTCCATGCCACATACCTACTTGAGTTGTCCTCCTCATGCATAAGACCTCCTTTGCATGAATCTTAATTCGTCCAGCTCCTACTAACTCAAGCTACAATTTTCTCTCGAAATAGCCATTTGTTTGGATGAGTTCATCGATCTTGCGTAACGCAAGCCTTAGCACCGCTCCATCACTTAGTTCTTGCATCTATCGCTTAGCACCAGCGGCCCATCGTGTAGCTCAATCATTTAGTAAACGATCTCGCTCTCAACGTCTTGCGTATAGCCTATCGCTTAGCTACCGTACCCATCATTTTCTTCGATCATCTAGCACTGATGCCTTATCGTCTAACGCATCCGTTCATCGTTTAGCGTCATCGCTCAGCGCCTATGTCTATCGCCCAACGCCCATCACTTAGTATTCTGCCTATCGTGTAGTACGTCTGCTCATCATCTAGCGTAGCCGACTATCGTCTCGCGCCCACGCCCATCGTGTAGTGCCATCGTGTAGTCCATCGCTTAGTGTCCACGCATCGCTTAATGCTATCGTCTAGTGCTATCATCTAGCACTATCGTCTAGCTTCTATGCTTATCGTCTAGCGCTTACACTAATTGTGTAGTACTTGCCTATCGTATAGCCCGATCGTCTAGCGCATTGCTTAGCTCTGTGCATTTTCTATACGATCGACTACCTCATCGTTTAACTCCCCGCATTACTACACGATCGTACAACGCCTGCCTATACGATTGCCTACCTCATCGTGTAGTGCCACTCACTTACTATAAGATCGTTTACCTCATCGTGTAGCATTGCTCATTTGTTACACGATCATCTACTTCACCGTGTAGCACCGCTCAGTTGCTACACGATTGTCTGCCCAGCGCCTTGCGCTCAACATCTCGCTCTTTCCAATACTTCTCGCTCAACATCAAACTCAATGCATGAGCAACTCTAGGCAATGCCTCTTGCTAATACTTCAGCCAACATGCATCCAACCTTACAAACACATGGTTGCCTTTCTTCTCATCTTATACGTTAATCTCTCTCAACGCATGGTTTCTTTTTTACTTTATACTTAGCCAAAATTTCACTAATTAAGGCTTATCTCCAAATTTTTGAAGGAAAATCTTTTCAAACACTTAGAAATTCCCTTATCTTCAACATAGAATTTAACTTTCACTTAGTTAATTCCTTTTATGATCTGCTTAAGTAGGAAAAATGAAAATTCGGGTTTCACACATTGCACTGTTGACTGGTTATATCCAATGCAAATAGAAATATATCTGAATTGTGAAGAGTGTAGCTGTCGGTCTTTAGTGGAGTGCTCAACAGTTAACAGATGGTGAATAATCTAATTAAAGGATCTTAATTAATTACTCACATATCATTTGAGCTTCAAGCTACAGGTTCATGAGGTCCCCTCTATAGCTCAACGGGAATTAATTAGAATCAATTTTTGGATTAGTTTGAATTTTTCAAATTAATTGAGGAAATTAATTATATTATATGTGATATAATTAATTTATTCTAATTGTATATGATATAATTACTATAATGTATGGGCATTATAAAATAAAACAAATACGGCAGTCTGTATAGCATACCCACACAAGGAATCAACAAAGAGAAGACTCAAATAAAAATAAATAAATAAAGCTAATTTACACCCTAAATTTAAATTAGTCAAATCTCTTGAATATTAAAATAAATCAAAACACAATTCCCCATGAACGACGCAAAAAACTTGATGAAAAGCATAAGCGCACGCATCAAGTTATAAAATATAGTTTGAAACAGTCAAAATCAAGTATCGTTCTTTGGCAAATTGATTTGACTCACTCTTAGCTACTTAGAGATTCTTCTAATTTATCTAAGGGACCAAACTGAGATGAATTTAAATCCAATCTAATCCTAAAATGCGAATAAAAAATAACACCAGAACGAAGTTAGACAATTACACGTCTTATGGTGATGATTTCATTGATGTATCAACTAAATTAATTATTTAGACCTCGAATTCATTTTATGCTAACCATAAAGCTCTTTTATCCAGGTATCGTCTATCGAGCTCAACCCTTTCTCAAACCTAATTATCAACTGATTCTCATGCAATCAATTAGTTAAGTGCAACACTGGGTTCCCCTAATATTGATCTCTATTAACCTTCTAGCATTCTCATGCATAGTTGATTAATAGTTTAACATGCTAATTCCAATTTAATGCCCTCTCTCAAGTACGACATCAAATAAAAATCATTCAAACAGTAGCTAATTGTTCGAATGCATTAAACATAAGCCTGCAAAAATAGTTTATGCATTCAATAAATTCAAGAACAATAAAAAAAGTTTTATAACCCAAAAATTACATCAAAACCCCTAAGGACCAAAAATAAGTTACTCCTGGTAGCGATACAAATAAAAATCGTTCATATTCTGTCCAAAATACAAAGGAATAGAAAATAAAAGAGGAAAGAAAATGCAAGTCGTGCTATCAACTGTTGTCCTCAAGATCGAGAATGCACTCCAACCGTCGTTAAACCCGCTGCCTCCATCAAACGTCCACCGACCACTTCTGTTCAGACTCCCTCGTCTCTAACCGTCGTTGAAGCCATGTCGGCCTTCATGGACGAAAAAACCCAGCCGAGCGACGCCACAAATTCCTGCCTCAACTCCAGCCGCTACCTTCACGTCTAGCCACCGCGCCGTTTCTTCTAGGCACTGCCGCCATTGCCGCCCAGCCCTGTTCGTCACTGGAATCTTCCGTGCATCACCGGATTATTGTTTTGAGTAAGGGATTGATTAGTTTTGGGAAATATTTTTTGTTTTTCTTTGAGGGATTTGATTATCTATCTGGTTTTGGGCTAAAATTGTTAATATCTCTTTGTGTTTGGACTTTAGATTCAAGGATTGGAGATTTTGAGATGTTGTCATAGAGTTTGAGATCAATTTCAGTGAAAATTGTTGAAGTTTGGTAAGTTTTGGGTGAATAGGTTGTTAGTACTCTTTTGGATTAAGAAAATTGTGAAAAATTAAGTTGTTAAATATGAGTTTTTGTTTTATATTTAGGTTGGCCAATTGAATTGAGTTTTGGAATTTATTTTAGACCAAGCCACATTTTTTGTAAGATAAATTAGGAACATTTGGACAAATTGGGTTAATTGGATTTAGACCCCAAAGCATTAATTTAATTTTTGGATTTATTATTTTGGGTCATGAGTACTAAGGTAAACTTTGTAATATATGTGTTAGGGTTGATTCAGGGTTTCAAAGGTTTTCAGAAGATTAATTACATGGACCATTTTTTTTTTTTTATCAAATTTAGACATCTTTTCAGTACAATGTTGAATTCTTAGCCAAATTCTAAAATACAAAAATAAGTTTTTAAAAGCTACTTTTTTTAGTCTTCAACTTTTGGGTTGACTTTTTAGACCATAGATAAAAACTAGATAACAAAAGAAAAAATTTGGAAGTAATGTTTATGTGTTTAATTTTTAAAACAAAAACCAAAAACCAATAAGCATATGGTTACCAAACCGGGTCATAGTTTTTGATTTTTTGCTTTTAAAGAAAGTTAAACATACAAACGCTACTTCCACCTCTAAATTTGTTTATTTGTTATTTACTTTTTACCAATGCTTTAAAAATCAAGCCAAATTTTGAAAACTAAAAAAAGTAGTAGTAGTTTTTCAAAATTTGTTATTATTTTTAAAATTTGGCTAAGAATTTAACTATTGTATTTAAAAAATATGCAAATCATTATAAGAAATTGGAAGGAAGTAGGATTAATTTTCAAGAACCAAAAATCAAATATTAAATGGTTTCCAAATGAGCTTAGTTATCATGATTTTTTTTTTTTCCTTTTTTTTTTCTTTATGTAAATCTTGTTTTGTTTTGTTTTTTTTTCGCCCTTCAAAACTTTATGAACAAATTGAGCTACGTTGCACCAAGTCCTTGATTTTAACCATATAATACCTAAATTCAAGCATTAAGGTTCGTCTAAGCTGAGAGACTCTTTTATGTGAAAAGTTGGAAGCAAAATTAAGCGAAACAATTTGAACTTTTTTCAAAGAATTTAATATTTATATTGACTTTTCAAATATTGTTTAAAAGTAAAAAAACAAATATTTGTAAACATTTGAAAGGTCAATCTATCTTTAGCTTATTAGATATAAGTTTAATATTAACATACAAACGGCATATTATATAATTGAAAGTCATCATCAATAACATTAACAAAACAAATACCGATTCACCAAGTAACAGATTCCAAGCCACAAAAATACATTTTCTATAGTGCTATACACCATCCATCCTCATAGAAGATAGAATATGCAGAAGTTTATTCAGTAATTGTTCACATCTATAACGAGTTCTTCAATGAAAGTTATCCCAAGATTTAGCGAAAAGGAGGTGGAGGCGACGGAACGACGAACTCGACTGGCCATGGAGCATTTGCAGAGTCCCCACTCGATCCTTCTTCTAGCTTTAATTGTTGCTGCCTCATGGCTCGCGAGTAACGTACATAATGTTGAAGTGGAAGAAGGGTTTGTAGCTTTTTCAGCGGTGACGGTGACGGAGAAGCCATGACGGAGGCTGACAAAGGCAAAATAATTGGAGACAGAAACAATAATAGGAAAGAAGCAAAGAGAAGTGAAGCCATTGAAGAAGAAGATGACTTCATTTTTGGCCACAAGATCTTTAGTAAATGGAAGAGGGTTTTGGTCTATAGATATGAACCAAAGCTTGGCATCTTCCCTTTATATAAAAATTAATTTTGGTCTTCTATGAAAGTTATGGAGGAAAGAGTGGAACTCCAAGGAGATGGTGATGATTAAAAGTCAAGATAGCTACCTAATATAATGACACTAAGAATATTCTATGAATAAAATTACTTTTTGTATGAATATCAAGTATAAGAGTACCTACATCCAAACCATACAAAATATCATACCATTGTGTTAAATGTGGAGACATATTCCTTGTCCGATTCACATATATATCTCAAAGTCTAGCATACATCTCCCAACAATATAAAATCGCAATCGATAATTTATTAGAGATCATAAATTTGTAGCGTTGAGGATCCAAGTTGGAAAAATATGAAGATATCTCATCATCTTTATAAGATATATGGTTGTTTGATCCTCTCATTGTCAAATAATTTTGAGATGAAATTATCTAATGGAATATAGCTCATCAAATTTAAACAGTATTCGATAAAAAAAAAAATGAAATTCAACCAAAGAATAGTAAGTCTAAAGAGATGATTCTCTCTTAATTGAGAGAGTACATTGACGATCTCATATCGATAAACAATAAAGAGACTTCACAATCTTTAAATATCTTCTTTATATGTTATATCCACGTATGTATCAATGTATATAGTTTTTCTTTATTGTTAATTGACTTTGAGATGGAATTCAACTCGTAGATCTATATCCAATGATGTTATTAATAGATATAGTAATATTGTGACAACTTTTCGCTCATTTATGTTTTTGGTTAATAGGGATATGTTACGGTGAAATTTTTTTTTTTAAAAAAAAAAAAAATGGATGTTATATAGTTACTTGATTGAAACAAATTTTTATTTTATTAAAATTATATATATATATATATATATATATATGTTAAGACAACTTGATTGAAACAATTGTTTATTCTTAATAATGAAATGACATTTTCCAGATAGAATAAGGATTCAACTTAAAACGCATAAAAGTATTAAAATATCCCCATCGTTATCTTTTTCTTCATTTTAGACCTTGACTTGCTCATAAATTAAGTTAATTTAATTCAAATAAAACGAGACGCAAATAATTTAATCACAAAATAAAAAAAATTATTTTAAGTGATAAAATTATTGAAATATTTATAAATAACAGCAAAATATCACAGTCTATTATAAATAGACCACGATAGATTACTATATGTGTCTATCTCTTTCATAGACTACTATCTGTGACTAATATCACAGATGGTAGTCTATCGCGATCTATCACATATAGATTGTGATATTTTATTATATTTTTAAATAATTTAACTTATTTTTTTATATTTGAAAGTAGTAAATATTAAAAATTCATGAGAATGTTTTTTTTTAAAGAAAAAAATGAAATGTTTTGTTTTCATTCAATCAAAAGCACAACCTTTGGAATTGGGACCTCTTGCAATTATATATTATTCAGTGACGAGGTACGTGTCCGAGAGAAGAATATTTCAAAAATTAGGGAAAAATCAACTTGATAAAAAAATAAAAATAGAATAAAATAAAAACACAAAAGTGAAATCCTGGAACGAAGACTAAGTTTAGGAACAGGTGAATTTTCCATATATACAATTGAATGATGAATAACATTTTTCTGAAGTAAATTAATACAAAAGAACATTACTTTAAATATTTTTTGAAAAAACAAATAAAGAAAACAAAATGAAAAATAAAATGAGAAATATACTATAAATTATGTACAATTGAATGATACATTATTTTTTTTATCCCTTTTAAGAAAATAATATGTTGGAATAACACATTACATTGAAAAGTTCTGTTTTGGGGAAAAAAACAAATCAAAGATTTTGTTACAGACATTGTCGTATTTTATAATTATGTAGAAGTGAAATAATTATGACAAATCAATGACGTACAATTCTTTTCTTTTTTTTCCTTTATTTTTTGAAGGAGGCGATTATATCACATTAGGAAAAAAATATTACCTTAATTATGTTTTTTTTGTCCAATCATAAATGATTTTTTTTTTTATATATATAAAACTAAGATTATAAGCTCATACATCAACCTTCGAAAAGCTATTTCACATTTCTTTAATCTTTACAGCTAGTTATTGTAACTACTTGTATCAGAAATGAGTATAAATACTCGTCATTTATAAAATTTTAGATACCACAACTACATAGCTTCAAGAAGAACTTGAAAAATCTGTAAAAGAAAAAAAAAAAAAAAGAGTATGTGACTTAGTTTCTCTAATAAAACTCTCTCCTTCCCATGGACGTAGGCTTTAATAGCCGAACCACGTACATCACTGAGTATTTTTCTTCCCTTTCTTCTCATCGTCTACAAGATAGCTCGATCGTTTACTTTTTCTTCATATCGTCTAGAAGATCGACCGATCGTCTACCTTTTCCTTAAGCAATCGTCTACACGATTGCATGTTCGTTTACCTTTTCTTCTGTCATCGTCTACCCGATTGCAAGACTCCTCCATCGTATACTCAAAACAGTCGTACAGATCAAACAAGAAGAAAGCATTAGGGTTAGAAGAAAGTAAAAGGACACAAAAAGCAGAGAACGAGAGAATCAGTGAGCAAGAGAGAGAAAGAGAGAGAAAATTAATTTGCATTAATCACCCATCAGAAAAAGAAGTCTTTTTCATTTTTCCATCAAACAAAGAGCAGTGGGATCGACCACGTGTAAGACATTAGCTGGAAAATCGTGGGCTCTTATCAACCAAGTTCTCTACCAACCAAAAAACTTGGGGCAAAAAACAGGGCTCTCGATTTGGATCAGCTGAAAAGGGTCTCACCTTATTTTCATCATTTGGGCTAATTGTTTCTTTCTTTTTCTTTTTTTTTTTTTTTGGCAGAAGCAAGCCCAACAAAAACAAAGAAGATTAAAGAAGAAAAATAAACCATAGATGGAAAGAGATGATGATGAATTGAAATGTATAAAACCTGACTTGTAATAATGGTACCTGAGTATCATTGCTAATCCATCTCCTTTTGCCCCTAAATCTCCAACATATAAAACCCTTTTGGATTTAGGTCGAGTTGTGTTAGAACTAGGAAGTGGGAGTTGCATTAAATCAAATTCAACTTTTATAATACAAGTGTTTTATCCACTTATGTTGGAGCCAAGAGTTCAATAGGAGTTTAGAATGTTTTACCTACTAAATTATGTCCAAAAAGATCTGAACGCTTGTTGGATGGGATTTGAACAAGCTTCAATTTATATATTTGAAGCCAAATGGGAGTGGGTAACAATAAACTGAAGTAAAAAAGGATTGGGTCAAAGCTGAAACTTACCAAAAAAAGGAAAACGTTGAAATCAAATCTCTCAGGGAATCAGAGTGGTTCAAAGTTTGGCTTCGGATGGTGTAAATGCTGATGGAAATCGCACCATTGTCCAAAAATCAAGTGCCCATAACTGAAAGAGAAAAATAAGATAAAAAAACAATCCTTTTTATTCCCTCCAACTATTCAAAACTCCTTTTTTGACTTAGCAAACTTGAATCAAACCCTAACTTCAAATTTATAATCCAAACATTATGGATAAAACAGATGTAACACCACGAATATTTGTTCTTAATGTAATTTTGGTATTTTCTATTATATGAGGACATTTTTGAAATGTTGGAAATTCAAAATGTAATTATTCTGATTTAATTACTAAGAAATAAGTGTTTTAATTTCATGGTTTAATCATAGGAAAATTATGAAAATTGAACTTTTTATGTCAGACAAATTAAATTGAAATAATGTCAAGAATTAATTTCATTTTGGAAGAACTTTTTATGTCAGACAAATTTTAATTTTTTTATGTAACCATTATGAGTTTTGGTAATTTGTTGATTACCTTGGTTTTAGAGTTAAATTATCATCCATTCCTCTCCTGTGACTTATTATTATGGATTTGTAAAAGCAATTAAGAATTTATTTTGTACATGGACAGGCTGATTACCTTTGTTTTAGGGATATATCGTTTTCAACTTTTTTGACTGACATTAAAAATAGATTGGACAATAATTATATTGAATACACGGACAATAATTGAAAAAAAAACGAACACGGTATTTACAAAAAAAAAAAAGGGGACAATAATGGAAAAAAAGGACAATGATTCTAGGCTTTAATGTTGGTTTAAAATTGACATTAAAGGGCTTTAATGTCGGTTGACAACCGACATTAAAGATAGTATTATTAAAGCTCTTTAATGTCGGTTTTCTTTAATATTGGTTTTAAACCGACATTCTACACCCTCTTCAATGTCGGTTTAAAACCAACATTAAAGACAACCGATATTAAAAGTCTTTAATAACACTATCTTTCATGTTGGTTGTTAACCGACATTAAAGCCCTTTAATGTCAGTTTTAAATCGACATTAAAGCCCAGAATCTTGTAGTGTTTACACATTGAGGACTTAATTACTTCCTTGGGAATCAAATTAACAAATTATTGTTTAGCTATCTCAGAATTGTGCCAATTTTAACTTAGGAATTAGAATGGGAATTGATTGAATTTGTGGTTTTGTAAAATAAAAGACAACAGAAGAATTGTTTTAAAATCTGAGAATAAAATCATTTTACGGTATTGAATCTGTTAATTACTTTATTACATCTATGCTAGACAATTCATGGAATCATGTATAAACATTATGCCTAAGTCTAGAAACTTAATTCAAGATTACTTTCTATAAAAAATGACCTATTCTCATGTAACTTAATTGATAATTAATCTCATGAAATCAAATTAAGAAGAATGGCATTAGAAATTGTCATTAACAACTTTCACTATTAACCTACCTATGATCATGATAGATTATAATGATTTGATGGTATGGATCCGGTAAAACATTCAATCTCTCAATTAAACATTCAACCTAACAAATGTTAATGGTCAATCAATACCAATTAAGCATGATACTATTAAAAAGCAAACTGTTTAACAAACATCCATGAAAAGAACTAAATTCAATCTAAATTCATAACAACTTCATTAATACCCTAAAACAAAAAGATTAGCCACACATAGCTTGCAAAAATATATTTTCATATATCAATTCAAGCATAAGATCTAGAGAAAAAAAAAGGAAACTGAAGAATCCTCCAAGCTTGCCTCGATTGTCACTTCGAGAACTCGAATGGTCTCCAAAATCTCTTTCTAATTCTCTAACTTTTAAGCATAAACTCCCTTTTAGGTCTCAAATTTCGATCTCCAGTCCTCAATTTTGTCAAAATCCTCTTTCCTTTAGGTCAGAATAGTGTCTAATTATATGGAGGATGAGAAATTTGGCAAAAAATCTTTACCAAAATTATTAGAATTTTTCAAATAAGGAAAGCCAGTGTTGTGACGCTTTGACAGCAATGTTGCAATGCTTGTTCAGAATTGTCATAGCATTGCAACGCTCAAACATAGTGTTGCAAAATTACATCTTAAATTGCAGCTACTGTCTTCTGGTGTCAAACTCCGCTTCATATCCTAACATTGCAACGCTACAACCAGCGTTGCAATGCTCCCCTATTTTTTGAAACATTGCATTTTTCCTCTCTTTTCATCACTTCGTTTGGTCCATTTTTTGGTTTTAACACTTTTAAGTCCAATTTAGTCATTTTTGGTTTATTTTGAGTATAATCCACTTCTCGATAATAAATCTTGGAAATCACTAACAAACATGTCAAATCCTGATAAAAACATGCTAAAAACAATCATAAATCTAAAGCAAATAACGTACATTTTGTGCGCATTTGAGGTGGATCTGATGCAAGCAGACAAGCAAATAAGACCTGATGAGAACAACGTTGATCAACACTCCCTCAATACCCATCTTGATCAATATTCCCTCGATACCCATGCTGAGCGTCAGGAGACGTCTGGGGGTCATGATGTATTCAATTAATATACTAATGAGCATGACCTCCTTCAGTCATCACATCCACTTGTGGAGCTGCCTGTGATTGAGTATTCATCACAATTAAATATATAGTTGGATAAATGCATGACAGACCCACTAATCATTGAGAGGAAAAAAAGAGGCAGGTTGATTCTTTAGACAAGCACTCTAAGTCATCAAGAATACATAAGCATTCAATGTTTTATAGGATATTGAAAGGGAAAATATCGGAAGTTCACAAAGATTTGGCAAACTTGTCGTTATTGTCCGTCAGATGGGTGATACGTTTAATAAGCAACATGAATGCATGTGCCACAAACATAATGAAATCAAGCAGATTGTTGAGCGTCTATCTAAGGTTTGTATTTCAATATTTGTCCTATTTCATTTCAATAAATTATCGTTTATAACTTGTTAAATGGTCGTTGTGGTTACATTAAAGGATCACTTAGGTTAGCTTAAAGGATCGTTTAGATACTAATTTATACCTATAGTAAAGATAATCATTTGCCCGTTATCAGTATAATACTTGAAGGACTAACCAGTCTGAAAGGGAAGCTCGTGAAGGGAATGACCGTGATGAAGGGGGCGATAAGAATGGAAAAATCCCTCTTCCTAATGATGAAACATCTCATGGTGATGATAATGAAACAAACATCTCGTCACCAGAATATCCAAAGAATGCGTTGAGTCCTAAGCGTCTACAGAGAACGTGTACTAGGGTGTAACTAAACTGAACACCCATTGGAGTTGTAAGCGACACTCCTTGGGTCCCCATTACTGACATTCAAACAAGGTGGGTTCGATCATATGACCCAATATTCCTAGTGGACGCAGCTCTCTAAAATGCATACAAGTAGTGGAGAGGTAATCCAAAAACAGAACATGAAGACCGAAAAGTCATGTATATGTTCTGAACTACAGAGTTCTTCCAGACTCTTGAGAAGAACACGTGGGTGATTGGAGATGTAAGTGTATATTTAGATGTTACTAAACGATCGTTTAGGTTAACTTACACGATTGTTGTAATTCAGTTATCTTAAACTATCATTTTTTTTTATTCTTCTGTCTTAGGATATAAACCTTCTACTGTTGCACATGCACCATAACTTGCAATCGAGACCTCAACTTTGCAAATACCTATTCACAGTGGTGGATTCATCGTTCATGGAAAAATAACTAAAGTAATAGATTATTCTTTTAGTGCCTCTAAATATTACATCTAATCAATTTTAATTGTTCGTAGGATGCCATAATTAATGTGGAATGTTCATTGAATAGAATGAAGTCGGAAGATGTACTTATGGAAAACAATATGTTGGGTGGGAATGCGATCAAAGTCTCACATCCCCTTAAATAAGGGGACGATCATGAATTTATAAGAGAGAATAACTATCTCCAATGGTATGAGACCTTTTGGGATGGTTCCAAAATCAAAGCCATAAGGGTTTATACTCAAAGTGGACAATATCATATTATTGTGTATATATTTGGAATGACGGTCGAAGAAGATGTAGTCATAGTCCCCATTTAATACTATTATTAATCATTTAACAAAAATCAAAATACACTAAAAAAAGCCCATAATATTCAACTGACTTGAAACAATTTGCTATGTAAATGAACAAAAGATGTCTAGCTATGTCAAATTTTTATTAAATAATTTATAAAATAATATAATATTGAACTAACACGAATTTTTTTGCAAATTAAAATTCAAAGATTAGAACCAAATGATGAACACAAAAGCCTAGAAAATAAAATATAGGACTGAAAACTAGTTTAAAATATAATTGGTCTAATGCTAGGTACCCTCTTTTAATTTCTCATATTAAAATCTAAGGTTGATCTAAATTTATCTTCAATTATACTTACCCATGGTAACCTAATCATGTAGACACACAATTAACTTTGATTTTTACCACATGAAACTAGCAAATGATATCCCTTACATTTCTACACAACATTATATGATCTTTTATATGTTTGGAAAGAATAAGAGAGGGGAAGATTTAAGAAATTCTTCAACAACACATCAATTTAGCAACACATTTATTGGTTATTCTTAGCGCACTCATCCGATCTCAAATCCCGTAGTGACATATCACTATCGGATTTGGGACATGATAACAGTGTTAAGGACTTGTCAATCTAGTTAAAATGTCCGAGTACACCTATTGATCCCTCTTTATCCTTTAATTTATTGTTAATAAAAAAGAAAAAAATATGTACATAAACTATTATAAAGAAGAGTTATAAAAATAGTAATTAGATCAAAGTATTAGTAAATATAGATAATGCAAAAGAATTTTTTTATAAGTATAGCAAAATTTAAATATAATTTTCAAAGTCTATCAGTGACAGACATTATGGCTAATATGAGTCTTTGAGTGATAGACCTATCATTAATAGGAGTTTATGGACAATAGAGTTTATCACTAATAGATTTTACTATCTTTACAATTCTTTAAAAATATTGTTGTACACATATTATTAATCCTTAAAGTGCTACTCATTACATTTACCCTTATTATAATTACATTGATTGGTCTTTAAAAAATTACGAAAGTGATCATTGACTAGGTTAAAGTTGAGTTGGTCTTCTATTTAGAAACACCAATTTAGTACAAACATTATTTTCCTTCATATTGGCATAATTATTTCCTCTGATTTAATTGCATTTGCACCACAACATTGTTTTAGATTAATACTAGTTAAGACCCTCATAGTAATTTCTAGATCGGCCATTATGGTGTGTAGTTTATATTTAAAAAAAGTGAATCACTCTCCGTATATAATATTTTATTATATAAATTTTTTTTTGAATAAAAGACTACTGGAAAACCATTCAAATAGGTTGACACAAATTTAATGTCCTCTTCATATCCCCATCCCAATAGATATCATTGTCATAGAAGGAGATAGAAAGCGTGGAGCTCATTCAAAAAGTTATTATATAAAATAGATTGGATTGTCACTTAAAGTTATTTTTTAATTATTTGAATTAAATAAATTTTTTATACTAAGGTGACTTCCTAATTAACAAAACTTATCAAAACAAATTAAACAAAGTGATACATTTGACCAAGTTTAAGTTTTAAGTTGAGTTGGTCATCTGCTTGAAACTGGCTTGTTCATAATATAATATGATATTGGGATTTCTAAGAAAGTAACTTCAAGATCATTATTTTGAAAACAAATAAAGTTTCTTTTTCCAAATATCATCATGTTGAAAAAAAAATTTTGAGTATTTTTTTCCAAGTTGTAAACAAATAAATATGAAGAAAAATAGAAGGAGGAGATGATCACATGAATGTCAGAAGTAAGTGGCTTCAACTAGCTTAGACTAGCGAGCTTTAGTATTTATCAACCAACCTAATACATAAAAATTTCAATAATTTGAGTTTGGATGTTTCAATAATTGATTTTAGAAGTGATTGAAAATAATTGTTTAGATCATAATTTTTTAAATATAAATCTTTATTTTTAAAAATACACAAACTTTGCAGTACATAATCAATAAAATTTTCAATCAAAGACTTAATATTACGAAAATACGATAAAATATTGATGACGATGGATATTACTGAAAAATATAAAGATAAAATATTTATAATATATACACATATATATTTAAGAAAAATTTTCACATATAAAAAAATGTCAAACTATTTATAGAAATGGCAAAAGAAAAAAAAAAAATTGATATACACTCATAAACTTCATCAGCATCTATTAATGATAGACTTGTATCAGTTTCTCTCATCGATAATATGATTGAGAGTCTTCTATCAATTTCTATTATTGATAGATACTAATAGACTTTTATCAATATCTATCAGTGATAGACTTATATCAATTTCTATCCATGATAGATGCTTATAGACTATGAAGCACAGATACAGATACAGCTACACGATACGGATACGATCGGGTACGATGATTCGTCAATTTCTAAAAGACTAAGATACAGATACGTCTAAGGATGCGTCATTTTTTTTATATATTTTTTTAATATATATGTTTCTAAAACACGATGATACTGATACGTTGAAAATACATTTTTTTTTTCTTTAAAAAAAATATAGGATATAGATAAATTTAGCATACAAGTTAAAAACAATAGTACAAAATAAAATACAAACACTAAAATACAATACAAAAAAAAGCAACATCTAGGATGTTGAAGTACAATAACTAATAGAATGCAATAGAAAAGTGACTCATTGCAAAGAAGAAGAAGAGGAATATTAAAGAGAGAAGTATGAAGATAACCGAAGAACTGATTGTTGAAGATATCCAAATGGTTTATATTTTGGTAGACTTTGTGGGGACTCAAATGTGAAGATGCTAATTAGATGATTCTAGTCTAGGGTTTGGCCCGTTATTTTTTTTCTTTTAGTTTCGGACTCGAGTAGTGAGCTTTTTAAATAGGTTGCCTAATTTTAGATTGGAAAAAATTAGATGAGTTACTTGTCTTTCTTCTTAAAAAAAAAATATGTATGCATAGAAATGGATACGTCAAATCGCGTGTCAGATACGTATCTGGGAAGTATCTGAAAGTATCCGTATCCGATACGTGATATTGATTTTTTGCCTCACATGAAGTATTTGTGCTTCATAGCTGAAAAACTTCTATCAGCGTCTATCTGTGCAATGTCTATCACAACTATAATTAAATTTTATCATTTATGTAAATATTTTCCCTTATTTTTCTATTTTTGAAAATCCCCTTGGTTTAAATTAGTACATAAACATCATAGGATTTTAATCAAAAAAATTATGAGGTGTATTATTTACGTATATTTACATTAGTGATATTTTGTTTGTTATTTTTTAATATTTTGTAGTTTTTTCTATAATGTAATAGAAAAGTCGATTCACCTTTCATGTCGATGTCAAACTATAAATATTGATGAAAATATCGAGATGTTGCTGAAAATTTAATGCATGCAGTCAACTTAATCTTATTATACTCTTGTCACGAACTACCTTCTCCAAATAATTCTAAAACTATCTTATTTAAAGAATATAACATATAATATTAACAAGTCAATTTCCCTCCATATAAAGAACTGGAAACTTTATTTCCAAGAAAAAAGGAAAAAATGGGTTGTTCGATAGCGAACAATCTAGTTTGTGCTGTTTTGGTAGTATCCATTGTTCTTAGCATGTCGCCAGCAACCACTGCAAACTCTGTCAACCCTTTTCCTCCGTTGCCGCCGCTGTCTCCACCAACACGAAGCTCGGGGCAAGCTCTTGAGAAACGGCCAGACAGTGTCAAATTCAGGTCCAAGCTTCATGTTGGCTCAGCAGGCAAAAATAATGGAGATAGTGAATTTAAAATACCATTATCATCGAAGCTTTTTTTTGTGCCAAGATACCCTTGGCCAAAACGCTACGTCCCTAAATCATCACCACCTCCATTCTAACAAGGGAAATGATCGTGTTTCACATTCAAATAGAGAACCTAAGCCCTACAATTAAGAAAGAAAGATCGCAAAGAGTTCCTATGCCTACCCTCTAGTTTCAAAGTATATAGTATTGTGTTATTATGTTTCATTATTCAAATAAAATTTCTTTTGTCAGTATTATCATGGTTAGTTCGCGCTTCGAACAATCAAGTACAAAATTTGAATTTAGAATATTTAATTATTTATGGTTATTTTCGATTATGGCCCTATAGTTTAGAGAAATGCGTCATATAAACTCTCTAATCGTAGTACTGTCATTTTGTATTCAGAAAATATTTTCTTTAATAATATCATCTTCTCCCTACTCATAAACATAGCTAACACTATTAGTGCATTACATATATATGCGTCGATCTTTCTTTACGTTTCTTTGGTATTCTCTAATCACCAATTTCGTAACACGATTACAAGATAGCCTTCTAAAAGTTTGGTTGTATGATATATGTATATTTAGGGTGTACTTGAAACAAATTTTCAATTGTTTAATTTAAAAAATAAGTTATTTAAAAAAAATATATATTTTGACAACTATTTAAAATGGATTTTGAAACGAGTTTTTAAGATAAGTTGGTCTAGAATAAACACTAGAAATTAATTTTGAATTTTTTAAGTGTTTTAATGATTAATCTCTCTCTAATTTATTTCATTCTTAAAATTATCAAATTGCCCCAGAAGTTATCTCCCTTAATTTCACTAGGTTGTCGAACACATTTATATCTTTAATATTTAAGAAAGTAGAAAGAAAAAAATTATATTGGTTACGCTTCCGAGGTGTTCCTCTTCATGCTTGGAATCTAAATACCTCGAGGAAGCTTGACCTCATTTATGGGCTAAAGTTAATCAATGAAGATTTTGTCATGGAACGTTAGAGGCCTTGGCTCTGCCTCAAAACGAGCCATCATAAAGATTAACTGGAGCTTTCTATTAACTATTCCTCAGACTTAAAGGCTTCCCTGAAAAGTGGATTGCCTGGATTCATGGCTGCATATCCTCTGTTAATTACTCTGTGATGATCAACGGGAAGCCTAGGGGTATAAGTATCAATCTAGGCATCCTTCAATGCACCTTAATCCTGGTTGGTGTGTTTTCTTGCAGGAACCACTCGGAGGATATTGATCATCTTTTTATACAATACACATATGCCTCTTTTATAAACTCTCAGGCACACTACTTTCGCAAATGCTTTCGTGGACACCCACAGCTTTGCTTATTCTCTCACGCACGCAGCTCAATGTTCTCTACCTATGAAGCACAGACAAAGAATTAGCATCAGACATGTATCGGATACCGATACTTTCAGATACTTTCCAGATACGTATCTAACGCGATTTGACGTATTTATACCTTCAGATACGTATCTGACATGCGATTTGACGTATCTATTTCTATGCATATTTTTTTTAAAAAAAAAAAAAACAAGTAACTCATCTAATCTTTCTTAATCAAAATTAGGCAACTTATTTAAAAAACTCACTACTCGAGTCCAAAACTAAAAGAAAAATCAATAAATTATGGACCAAACCCTAGACTAGAATCATCTAATCTCCATCTTTACATTTGAGTCCCCACAAAGTCCAGCAAAATATAAATCATTTGGATATCTTCAACAATAAGTTATTCGTTTATTTTCATACTTTTCTCTCTAATATTCTTTTTCTTTGCAATATGAGTCACTTTTCTATTGCATTTTATTAACTATTATACTTCTTCATCTTAGATGTTGCTTTTTTGTATTGTATTTTAGTGTTTGTATTATATTTTGTGCTATTGTTATCAACTTGTATGCTAGATTTATCTATATCCTAGATTTTTTTAAAGGAAAAAAATTTATTTTCAATGTATTAGTATTCTCGTTTTTTAGAAATATATATATTAAAAAAATATATGAAAAAATGACGCATTTTTAGACGTATCCGCATCTTAATTTTTTAGAAATTGACGAATCGCCGTATTCGATCGTATCTATATCATATAACCGTATCTATACCTATATTTCCTAGTTTTCAACAGAGTTTTATGGTGCAACCTCCTTGATGCCTCTCTATAGAGCTTATGGAAAGAAAGAAACAAATTTTTTTTCCGAAATTCTGAAAATGCTGCCACTAACTTGTGGGATGAGATCAAAGCCCTTAACTGGCAACTTTCCCCCTGCTTTTACTTCTTGCTTGATTTGTTTGTATTTTTGGAGCTTATCTCTAGCTCTTGGAACTGACACTTTGTACCTTTCTACTTTTTGGATGAATGATGGTCTTGATGTCGAAATATAATGAGGATATTAAGAATATATCGACCTAATTCAGATGTTTGAGTGAATTTACTGATTCTTTTGTATCTTTGTTAAAGAAAATAAAATCTATGTTGTCATGGCTACCATTGCTCTCTGCTGGCCAACTCCGGTGATCACCATCGCTAGTCACCGGCCAACTTCAATGACCACCTTTGGCCAGTGCATGACCTTAGTATCTACATCAATCCAATCAAACCCCTTAGCATATATATCTAAAGTGTTTAGTAGATCTTTAAAGTTTTAATTTTGTATCATAAACACCTCAAATTTAATAATTTCTGTCTAAGATAGGTCCTAAATTTTTAATTATGTATCTAATAGGTTCCTAAAATATTAATTTTTTAAAAAAATAATTGATATAATTGATTTTTTTAAGAGAAAGATACTAAAAGATCAATAGGCGTACTCTAATATATTAGTGAAATTAATACATTCTTTAACACCCTCATCCTGAATCTAAAACAATTGCATTTAAAGTCTAATAGAGTCTTAACATTGAATTTAAAACTAGTTATTGATCAAGATTATATAAAATTGAATTTAATGTCTTATAGGATCTTAACATTTTAATTTTATGTTTAGGAGAATGTGAGTTAAGAAAAAATGTTAAATAGGTCCATGACTATATTATACAAAAAATAAGAATAAAAATTTAAAGATGCATTGACACAATATTGAATGTTTAAGATAGATCGGGATGTGATGAGAGTGTAAAGGATATGTCAACATAGTTGAGATGCTCGATACACCTTCTGATTCTTCTTGCCAAAGTATATTGCTCAAAAAAGCAACATCATAGTCTTTTTTAAGGGCTGACTTGAGAAATAGCAAATTTTAAAGTTTCATTTTGAAAAATGGAAAAAAGGTTACAAAATATAAAAATATCATAACGAATTTATATAGTAGAATATACTAATAAGTAAATGACAAAACTACCATAAAACAACAAACTTAAGTACAAACGAATATTCTAAGATACATTGCTTGGAAAACAACTCGAATATCACAAATACACACTACCTAAACATTCTAGAACCACAAAAATACAGTATCTAAACATTTTAGAAGTAAAAATTAAAAATCATCCAATATGATCCTTAACGCTTTTGGATGCCTATAGAACAGGTGTATGCGGGGGAAGATGACAAATGGGTCGTGGGGATCATTAAAAACTTATGGATGTCCACAACGATGGACTTCATTCAAGGTGAGAAATAACAAAGTTGATTGTACGAATGAAGTTGTTGTTAGCAAGTGAATATTTGAAGGAGTTGCAACTTCAAGACGTATGATGTGACTATTAGAAATATGATTGTGTTTGACACCAAACTAGTTGTAGGAAGTTTCATCGTCTTCATTCCATGTGACCATGCTCATAGGATCTTCAAAGCCAACTTTAAACACTATTCATCCCATAACGTTATTGTTGAAAACGTTGTTCAAATTATAAACAAAAGTAGGAAACATGTGTGTGCGAGCGAAAAAGGTCTGCAACCTAGAGAGGGTGATCGTCAAAAGCTAGCCAAGATGATGAAATTTAAGAAAGGGTTCCAACGATCGCAAACAAGAGATTGATAAGGAGAAAAAAAGATTTTGAGGGGACGGCTAATTGAAGAAGATGAGATGAGATTTAGGATTTTTTTATTAGCTTATTTTAATAATCATAATAATGATAATTATAACGATAATAATAATAGTAGTAGTTCCCATTTATATGTTTATTTTTAAGTACAACAAGCCAATTTTATGTGTTTATATATGAAAATTTGAAAACATAAACAATATGAAAAAAATATCAAATTAATTTCATAACAATATGTATAAAATAATGAAAAAAAATATTTATCTACAATTGAATTTGTAACAAATATTAAACAAATGGAAAGTTAGTTAGATAAAATCAAATTTGATAATAAAAGATAAATTCAAATATAAATTTGAGAGAACAAAAGAAGTCTTTTGTCCATTGTGATTAATTCGATAAGTAGTTAGATAAAATCTAATTTGATAATAAAATATAATTTCAAATATAATTCGGGAAGAAAAATCACGAAGGAAGCTCGTTTATTAACAATTACACTGTATTCATAATTCCATTTTCATTTAAGCTTCAACAATTATTACACTGTATTCATAATTCCATTTTCATTTAAACTTCACCAATTACATTGTATTTGTAACTCCATCAACCACAGAACCTACGAAAGAAGAGTAACTCGTTGTATAGGTATAGCAAAAACAACAAGATTATAAAAGTGAATACTTATTTGTTTGTCAAAAAGACAAATTAATGGTTAAAAAAATACAAAAAAAAATGATAAAATTTAAATGAAATATTCAATTTGTTAGATGATAATATGTATAAAATATTAGGTAAAATCCTAATCAGGTTAAAAAAATTAATCCAAATTTAAAATAATTAAAATGAATAAAATGTAAAGATATATTATAAATTAAAATCAAAATGGAAATAAAAAAAATTAAAGATTGATTAATTCTGATTATTTTTCAAAGTGGTTAAATAAAAGAAAAAACATATATGAAACCGCCAATTCAAATTTTAAAATGGGAGAAAAATCTGGCACCTTTATCACTTGAATAAGTTAGGTTGAAGTCTCATAACCAACGATTCCGCTTACACTGTATTTCTATTGAGAATTGTACACGGTCTCATAATAGACAATTTTATTTATACTATATTTTATTGAGAATTTTATATGGTATAACAATTAAAAAGTACTTAAAAAAAAAATTGTTAATCAACCATATTAGGGGCAATTTGGAGATTACAAAAATATATGTCATGTGTGCCATACATTTTTGCCAAAAAATCTTTTTGTTTCCGTTTTTGATAAAAATCAAAACACACTCCTTATTTTGCTATTTCTTCCAATTTCACTCAAAATGACACTTTATTAATGTGTATATGAGAAAGAGAAGGCAAATAAAAATGATAATAATTCGAAAACATAATGAATAAGAATATGTATTATTAGACCCTTTTTCAAATACATGAATTTTATGAACATCAAATTGAAAGTTTAATAATCTATTAGTTATTTTTTAAAATAAAGAGGTCCAAAGTTTTTTAAAAGAAGTTCATCAATGTATTAGATACTTTTTGAAAACTTAGAAACCAAATAAATACAACCTAAAAGGATTTAAGAGGAAACTTATAATTTAACCTAAAATATATTATATTCCATTGTTCTAAAACTGGAGTGGAATAGTTTTTTTTTTTTTTTTTTTTTTTGGAAAAACAAATGGAATAGTTTCTTGTTCCATCTTTGTAAGTATGCTTCGCGCAGACCGGATGAATATATTTCAATATAGTGGCTTCTTGTTAAAAAATTTAAAAATAAATAATAATAATAATTGTAACGCATTTAATACATTAATATTTTAGCCTGGTTAGTCCTACGTATTGTTTCTATTTTTTTTTTAAACCAAAATAGAGTTAAATAAAATTTGATCAACCAATATGATTTTCCAGCCTAATGTGTCAACAATATAATAAACTAAAATTGTACTCATAAAATCATCGAGCATTTTGTTGATGGCAAAATCCGGCCAATGAAACTTATTTGACTTTCACATGTCTTCAACGGTGAATTGTATTTTAAGAGAAGAAATTACCTGCGAGACAATAAAAAAAAAAGGTAAACACACCGGTGTAGTACTTGTCACAGATGCTCCGATGCTTAAGTGACTACTTTGCACAAATGTAGGGCAACTAATTTTAGGGAGGAAATGAGCTTACCTTTCATGGCCTACCATGCTCTATTTATAGTTGAGTCAGAGAGGTCTTCCTTATCCCAATTGGGGAAGGAGATTTATTTCTTTCTCTTTGGAATTAGACACGTGGGGCTTGGGATCGAACCACTAAAGATGTTACAATGAAGAGGATCAATCTGGACCAGCCTCACTATAAGGAATTTTGTGGCCTCAGCCTCGGTCTCTGAAGGCCCACATTGGCCTCAACCTCGGCCTCGCCTCTGAAGCCAAGACGGGCCAAGTAGGCTCTTTTAAGCCCAACTTATCTTCCCTTTATTTGTTGGAATTCTCTGGACTTACTCTTAAATCAGTCTCAGATTCGTTTGTTGGGCTAGGTAATTCTCTTGGTTCGATCTTGATATTTGACCTTTTGCTAGTCCGAAATTACGTGTAACACATTTGGTAATGTTTAGATACTTATTGCCAAAAAAAAGTATAAGTTTCTCATCTGGACTTTACTCCATAAAGACCTTCATACTATGAATGTCAGATCCGTTCTCTCCAAACATGGCCATAGTCCCACCTGGTGTATCTTTTGTAAAAATAGCAACGAGACTGCTGAGCACATCTTTGTTAACTACACCTACTCTAACTTCATTTGGTCAAAACTAAATGGTGCTGCCAGGCAACCTCTACCGAATTCACTAGAGGGTTTGCTCTATGTCCCGGTACACTTGAAGCAAAATAGTAGAAAAATGTTGATGTGGAGTAACCTCATGGATGCTAGCTTGTGGTGCCTTTGGATAGAAATGAATAGTTGAACTTTACTAGATAAGGATAAGATTTGTGCACATCCTTGGGAGGATGATATCTACCTTGCGGCTTTTTGGTGTACTAAATCAGAACTCTTACAAAATGGCTCATGCATTTCCTTAAATTGGAAGGTTTTCCTTTAGTCTCTCCTTTATGTCTTCTTTCCTCTAGAATATCTTTCAAAGAAATGATGTAAGTATTTCCTACAATTTCTTAGCTTCATTTATATTACTTACATGGTTTCAAACCAAAAAATAGATAGCATTCTATCGTTGATCGACAGTGATAGAGCTATAGTTAGTGATAGAAGTCTATCACTATCTATCAGTGACAGATAGAGATAGTCTCTACGAATTTTCATCATTGAATGATAATAGTGAGTGATAGTCAATGGTAGAATATAAACATATATTATTTCTATCAATAATATCAGCTGATTGACACACAATAGACAGTGTTAGAAGTCTATGACTATCTATCAGTGAAAAATAGTGATAGTCATATATCATAACAAAGCTTGTTAGTATTTTTCTGTTTTTTATCTAATGATTTAACATGTGTTTAAACTTGTAGTTTTGTGTAATTCCACTAGTTCCAACAGAATAAGAATCACAATCAACCACCATTAAATATTTGATAGATTTGGAAGAAAATGAGAAGGAACAGATAAAAAGAGAAAGAAAAAAAAAAAAGAAGAAGAAGAAAGAAATAAAGAAAGAGAATTAATTAGAGGAAAAAAGAAGCATGAGAAAAAGTTAATGGAGGAATAGAAGAACTGAAAAATGGTCAATCGAGGGTAGAAAAAGAGTAGAAAAGTTTGAAATAAGGCACAAGAAGAGATCATCAGAGTGTTAAAAATAATCATGAAAAAACTGAATGATAGTCTTCCAATTGAAAAGCTTCCGCAAGAAGAACAAGAAAAAGAGCTTGAGGAGATGATAGAAAAAAATAAAGCTCCTTCTTGTAGCTTATAAATTCTTGAAAGAAATAATGAAACTAATAAAATGGTGAATTATGCTGTGAATTATATAGCTAAGGTAAATCTTTTGCTATGTGCTATTTTATTTTTTAAATGTAATCATACATTTACTAAAATTATTTTTTTCTTGTAGATTGAAATTGGGAATGAATGAAAGGTTCGTATACACGTTTTTTTGTACTGATAGACAGTGATAGAAGTATATCACTATCTAATCAATTTCCTTTTTCTTCTTTTTGATTTGTGTCTTTTGTTATATGAATCTCAATCTTTTCATTATCTTTGTGTTTGATTTTTGTTTTCTTGTTTTAGGAATCTAATATACAAACATAAGAGATTGAAACACAAGATGATTTCGATCATATTCAAACTCTACATTTGGAAATCCCAAAGACACAAGAATTAAGTGTTTGACGAAGATGATGAAAATGAAAAGGTTTGCTTCCTCTCTTAAGCTACTTTGTTTCCCCTCTTAAGCTACTTTGTCTTGAAAGTCAATTAGATCCATCACTGCCCATCAGTGATGGAAACTGATAGAATTCTATCAGTGACTATCACTGATAGAAAATTTTATCACTTTCTTGATAATTATGTAACAATAACATATTACATTGTATTATTGCAGCAAAATGAATTTGAAGCTGTGGAACATCTGGAAAAATCCGATCATGTTCAGCAGAAGGTAAATATCTAAGTCGAAATCTAAATGATAGACTTTTATTAGGAAGTGTTTATCAGTGATAGACATCCCTGATAGAAGTCAATAAGGTCAATCACTGCTCATCAGTGATAGACAATGATATAATTCTACCAGTGTCTGTCATTGATAGATAATGATATACTTCTATAACTTCCTTAATTTCTATGTAACAATGACACATTACATTGTATTATTGCAACAAAAAAGAATTTGAAGTTGAGGAACATATGGAAAAAAACTAATCATGTTCAGCAAAAGGATAAGCTAAATAAATAGACACTATGAAAGAAAATAAAGTGATAGGTTGTCTTCTTAAGTATTTTAGAATTTTGGATCTATTGCAGGAAGTTAAGCTTGAAGAAGAAGAAGAATTTAATCTAACTAGCAAATAATAAAAACAGGAAAATGAGAGAAGATCAAAACTAAAAAATGAGAGAAAGGTAAATATAATCAATTAATGATATTTATAAAATACTATCAATGTATAATACTATACTATTACTTTATTTATTACAGCCTATTGATGAAGGAAAAAATGTTGTTGAACAAGAAGAGTATATTGAAGAACAAATTATTGAGGAAGAAATTAAAGAAGAAAATGACAATGAAAAGTAAAAAAAATATTTGAAAATAAAATAAAACAACCAAGAGAAAAGGAGGTAAATAGTTGTATGTTCTATTACTAGATATTTGATATCATGATAAATAGATTGATGGTGGTCTATCACTATCTATAATTGATGATAGAGAGTGATAAACGACTATCACTATCAATCAATGGTAGATCCTGATATTTTTTGATAAATCAATTTGTATATTAATAATATGTTCATTTATTTCTTGCTATATAGATCTAAATAGTTGTTGTTGCCAGTTATATCACTAGATATTGATACATGTTAGTTGATTTAATGATGGACAGAGTGATAGTTGTCTTTCACTATCTACCATTGATAGAGAGTAATAGACCACTATCACTATCTATCAACAGTATATAGTGAGAGATTTTATGATAAGTCGATTTGTATGTTGATATTATGTTCATATATTTCCTGATACATAGATATAAATAATTGATGATATCATGATGTGCAGTTTTCACATTCTAACATATAACTTTCTTTCTTGTTTATATTATTTTAGGTTGCTGAAGGTAAATGAAAAGAGAAACGTAAAAAGTTTAGACCAAAAGTATTAGATGATCATAGGAAAATTGTAAATGAGAAGCCCAAGAGAGAAAGGAAGCAAACTACAAAGGCAAAGGAAGTGAACAAAGCACCTCCTAAAAAGAAGCAAAAGAAGGAAACAACTTCACTGATGGACAGTGCTTCAAGCTTCAACTTAAACATCTCTCAACTAAACTCTCAAACTTAATCTCAACCTTCTCAATTTGAATCTCAACTTTCTCAAACTTAATGTTATAACTTGATTTTAGAATGTTATTGAAAAAGACTACAATACTACTGACAATGAACTATGTTATTTTGTGAATGTTACGATACTAGTAACAATGAACATTGATGTTAGAACTACATCTATAAGAATTCTTGTTTATACTAATTGAAGGAACCATTAAAGTTCCTGAGTGGAAATGGGATCAGACCTAAATTCTAAAATTTACAGTATATAAATTTTATAGAAAAACATACAGAAAAAATATACATTTAATTAAAATACAGCATGCTTGGAGACAAAAACTAGAAGAGAAAATTGAGTTTAGAAACCCGTACCTTTGAAGACTAATCTTCAAATGAAAATCCTCAAATCGAATGGAACACCACTATGTTGGAAACCTCTCTATTCTCTGGGTGAGAATCCATGAATTTTGTAGGCTCTGGTTATTTTGGATGAGGGAATTTAAGAGAGAAGAAAGGAGGAGGAGAATTAAGTGATTGGGAGAGATTGTAAGAATTATATAACCATTCTGTAAAAACACAAAGAGGAAGAAGATGAAGCAAAATCGTTCACCCCTTCCCACTAATACGTTGTAGAGAGAAAAAGGGAAAGGGAGTTACAACTCCCTCCCTATAATTATTTTTAAAAACTAAAGTTGATAAAATAAAATAATTTTAATAAAATTTAACATATATTTATATGATAACTAGTTTATCATATAATATATATTAAACTATATATTATATCAAATATAACATATAACTTATAATTTAATATTGTATCAAATACAATATAACCTATAGTTTAATTCTTCCAACCACAATATTTAATATAGATCCCATTTATATTAAATTTCATTATATAAATACGATTCACGTAATTAATATTTGTATCATATTCAAATATTTATTTCCCCTAAAAAAAACTTTATATTTTAGTGTATCAAATACATTATAATAATTATATCACATACAATTAAATTAAATTAATTATATCATATATAATTAATTGCCTCAATTAGTATGAACAATTCAAATTAATCCAAAAATTGATTCTCATTAATTCCCGCTAAGCTACAGAGGGGACCTCATGGATCTATAGCTTAAAGATCAAATCGTACGTGAATAATTAATTAAACTTCGTTAAATGTCAGACACTCCACTAAAGACCGACAGCTGCACTCTTCGCACTACAAATATATTTCTGTGTCCATTGGATATAACAAGTCAACAATGCAATGACCCTTCACAAATTGTTCGTAAGTATAGCTGAGCCAAAATTACCATTTTTTCCCTATAGTTACATCTAACTTTTTAAGTACCATTGATCCCTCTAATGAACAATAAATCATAGTCCAGCTATGACCAAACCCCTCTCGAGTTAAGAGAGAGTGTGGCGCCACATTGTTCAAGCTCTGAAATCAGCCCTTAAGCGAGCAATTTATTTACTTACCCCGACATTAGGGAATGAGTGAATTCCTTCTTGTGTAGTTGTGTTCTCAGCTCCCCAATTAAATGAATCCCTAAAATGGTAGGCTTATTGAATCAGTGATCTGGCTACTCTCAGTCATACAAATCAAATGACCCTTCATAGGTAGGAGTTCACAACTCACTCAGGATTCAGGTCATATCATCTATGGTCATCCTGGTGAAATCTATGCCTCTTTTATGAACAACATTATATAATGAGACTGAACATTTCGTTGTTCGGTCTTATACAAATTCATTTTTATAGAATACCCCCACTCACATTCTCCACATGAGTGATCAAGATCAGATCATTCAACAATTGTAACATCTATAAAGTGGGTCATACTCGTAGTGTCACCAGGATAAGGTATCCAGCTTTATCCATCTACTACAGACCATTTAAATTATCACTTAAACATGATCTTGAAGGAACTCTTATACAAGAGTACCTTTGAGTAGAAGTGGATCTTTCCAAAGACATTGTGACAGAATTACCATATTTACATTTAAACAGACAGATATGCATTATACTACTAATTACCGGCATGCTTAGAACAATAAACAACACAGAGAAGAGATACGTACCAGTTGAAGAACTTTTCTCCATAGAAAATCTCATTCTCTCCAAGTGAACTGGTGCTCTCGTTCTCGCTGGAATGTCAAAACAATCATTCACCAACACCACTGAGCGTCTACTCACGATCGGCCTCCACACGAACAGAAGAAATGGGGATGACACCACCATTTGAAACCCTCGGTATTCTCAGTGTGAGAATCTAAAGAGTGGGCTCTGTTAGAATTTGGTAAAGAGGAGGAGGATATGAAGATCGTATACAACGACTAAGCAAGTGGGAGAAGTAAGGGTCTATCATATAGACTATGCTTGATCGTTTATAAGAAGTACACGATCGTGTAGGAAAAAGTCAGTGATCATCTAGACGATTGTTTAGTAATTGCTCGGCGCTAGAAGATCGTTTAGTAAAATTTAAGCGATCGTTTAGAAGAAGGCGTGCATTTATACGATCGGGTAGTAACTTCGAGCTATCGTATAGTCTCTCGATTAGCTAAGCGATAGGCAGTATACACTTTGCTTGAGCGAATTACATGATCTCTTGCAAAATTAAAACGATTTTCATTTTATTCTTCAGTTACAAAAACTGAACGAAACTTTCCACTATCACACAGTTACAGAGAAAACGGCGGGCACAATTATCTTATAATTGTCCAATTAAAATAATAAATATAATCATATTATATTCATTAACTTATAGTTTGATATCACATATAAACCACAGTATTTTCTCCTCCACTAGATATAAATCATATTTATATCCATTTTCCTCCAATTAGTGTATCTCATACACAAAGTTAATCATATCATATATAATTAACCAGTTCGATCATATCATATATAATCAAACTCCTTCTTGTCAATTTGAACACTTCAAACTAACCCAAAAGTTGATTCTCAACTTGAATCCATTGAGCTACCAAGGGGACCTTATGGACTCATGACTCGAAGCTCCAACAGTATGTGAATAACTTACTAAACTCTTTAGCCACGAGATCCACCATCCGTTAACTGCCAGGCATTCCACTAAAGACTGACAGCTAAATTCTCCTTACCATAGATATATTTTTGTATCTATCGGATATAACTAATCAACAATACGATAACCATTCACAGATGCTCATAAGTACAATTGGACCAATTTACCGTTTTGCCCCTATAGTTACATCTAACTTCTTAAGTATTATTGATCCCTCTAATGAACAATACAACATAGTCCTACTATGTGTGGACACCTCTCGGGCCATGAAAAGGTGTGTGGCGCCACATCGTTCAAGCCCTTGGATCAGCCCATAAGGGAGCAATCTATCTACTTACTCATGCTTTGTGGAAGAAGTGAATTCCATCTTGTGTCACTGAATTCCCAACTCCTAAATCAGACGAATCCCCAAAGTAGTAGGTTTGAGTTGGCAATCAGGCCACTCACACCCATGCAAATCAAAGGACTGCCCCTCAAAAGAAGAAGTTCCTAGGTCACTCAGGATTGAAGTCATATTACTTATGGTCATCCTAGTGAAGTGAAATCTCTATCATGAACAGCGTTATATAACGGGACGTTAACACTTTGTGGTCAGCCCTTATACAAACTCTTTGTATAGGACGCCCCCATTCGCATGTCCCCACAAGAATGATCAGGATCAGACCATCTATAGCAAGTCACAACATTTTAACTATTCTACAAAGCAGGCCGCATCTGTAGCGTTACCAGGATAAGGTTTCCCTCTTATATCCATATATTACAGACCATTTTAGTTATCACTTAAGACATGATTCACTTGTATATCTCTATATACATGCTTAAGTTACATAATGACAACTAGAGATTTTAGTTTATTGGTTTGTGGTAAAGAAAATAAAACACTCAAATGTTCAAAGACAAGAAGTGAGGAAAATATCATATATTATACATCACAAGCATTCGTACAAAACTTTGTTTACAAACTACAAGATACGAGAGTTTAGGGCATCATCCCCAACAGATCTACCCATATGTCTCTACATACATATTTAGGCTACGAGATAACCTTTCATATTAGTGTATTGGTTTGTGGATTAATGCAAATAAGATGTTTGTACAATACATTACAAACTATAGGACCCTAAGAGATTTAAGCCATCAACCCTAACAATAATGATGTTATCTGCTGTGATTTTATCAGTTTTATAAACTTTTGTATATATGTTGGATAAAATTCTATCAGGTATGTGATGAATAAACCACTATCAAATATATGTTGAATGTAACTCTATTAGGTAGATCATGAATTCAATCATTGATAGACAATGATAGAAGTCTATCAATGTCTATTAGTGATAGTTATTGATCGAAGAAATTCCATACTTAACTGATAGACATTGATAGATTTCTATCAGTATCTACTAACTCTTAACTCAATTACTATAATGCTATAATGCTTCTAGTTCTAGTATCTGATACCAAAATTGAATCAATCATACATAATCCTAATTGTAACAACTTTTACATAAAAAATGAATTGATATATAAATTTTAACAACCAAAACTGATACTGTATCATATGGTAAAGAAGAAACATTGACTTTCAAATTGACCATTAGATAAGTTCAATATCCATATGTCAATCATCAGTTTATCAAGTATCTTCATTTTTAAAATAGGCAAAAGGAAGGAAAAAATTACTCTCTACCAGTGATATACACTAATTGAAAGATATCAGTGTATATCAACACAATGGTATATCGATGTGTATAAATGATAGACATTGATAGAAATCTATCAGTGTACATCAGTGTGTATAAATATGTATATCACATGTTTCAATCCAGAAAAAGGAATATAAACAAAGAAATTCAAGAATTGTATTCATATAAAGATATTGTTCCATTATTTACAAACTCAATAATAGAACCAATCAAGGGGAAAAATAACTTTCATAAATTCTAATATCAATCCATTTGGCAATAAAAGGAGAAAAATGCAACTACGATGATTACATTATTGATTAATTTGGCGAAGTTTGCAAGTCCTAGAATTGTGATCTTTACATTGACAATGACTACATCTTAATGAACTACTTTTAGCTTCACCTACAGATGGGATCCTTTATTTTTTAAGTCTTCCTGCTGAACATTTTAAAATAGGAGGTAATGCTATAATGTCATCATTTAAAACCCTCCAATTTGAATGGACTCCAATAGGTTAAACACAATCTATATATGTCAATGACAATGCGCTTGAATGATAATAATTAGATACGTAAGAATAAGTATCCATCTTAAGCAGTCGAAGAACAACAAGCGCATGAGAGCATGGAATTTCATCAAAATCTTATACTCGACAGTTGCAAGATCCCAAATTAAGTTTTATTATGAATTGTTTATTACTATCCATTACTGAGTATTCAACTTGTTAATATGATGAACCTAATAAATAAAAATGGAAAAAGAAATAAGCATATTACAAACATACCAAATATAAAAAGTGATAGAAATCTATCATTATCTATTAGTAATAGACAGTTATAGAAATCTATCACTGATTATCATTCTCCTATCAATTACATATATCTAAAACCGAAAAAAAATGAAAAAGAATAATGAACTCTTACCATGAAACTTCTTGATTTTTCATGTTGGTTGCATAATATATTCTCAGTCCAAGGTGTCAAAATTGTTTTCAATGACAAACTAGCTTTCCTTTGATCATGAAACCAATTTTGCAATAAATCTCCAATTGCATCGAGTAAACTTGCAATAGGTAAGTTTCTATTCTCTTTCAAAATAGAATTTACACACTTTGAAGGATTTGTTGTCATCATTTCATACCTTCTTCTTTGGCAATATGCACGAGACCACTTCTTAAATCCTACATTAATAAGATAACTTCGAATATTTAGAGAAAATGACTCCATAGATCTTATATTAAACTCGAAATCATTAAGAGTGTAAGATTTCGCACAACTGAAGCAAAACTTGTCAATCAAAGGATCCTTGAACAACTTTTTCAAATTTCGCAGAACATGCTGAATGTACATACAGTACTCAACATTGCTAAACATACTTAAGACAACATTTGGAATGCTCAAATGTTGATCAAAGACAATGACTAAATATTCTCCATTCCCTAAACTAGTTTGTATATTTTTGGAAAACCATACCCATGATGCATCATTTTCAAAATCTACGATAGCAAATGCAAGGTGAAATATATTATTGTTACCATATCGTGCTGAAAGTAGAATACCACCAAATTTAGACTAAAAAAACATGCCATCAATAGATATGTAGGTCTACAGTACCTTCACCCCTTAATAAATGCATCAATAGCCATGAAATAGAATTCAAAATGTCGATTTTCATCAATCTTTAAAGTAGTGTACATTCCTGAAAAAATAAATGAAAACAATTATATTAATGACAATGGTAACAAATCTATCATTATTTTTCATTGGTAAATAGATAGTGATAGATGTCTATTACAGTCTATCTACAATAGACAATGATATAAATTTTATGAGCATACTTCATTTGTAATAATACCTGGATTCATTTCCTTCAACCTTTCAAAAAACTATGGAATCAAGTTATATGATTCAGCTGCATCACTATTTAATGATATTAACATATGTTCTTTTTCCATCCAAGCTTTTTTATAACTAATATTAACACCAAGCTTAGTACAAGCCTTATGAACAATATCTCTAGGAAGAGAGTGATCAATAGAAATAAATATAAAATCCTCTTTCAAGCAGTCCCCAATTAAAGATGAAGAAGCTTACTAATGAAAAATTTGTTGGGTCTTGTGTCCTAAAACTCGCAGTTTATAAAACTCAACACATTATATTATCAATAAAGATGTTATTCAACATTTCTTCAATAAAGTTGTTATTGAATCTTTAAATTGAATTCGAAAGTCTAAATCCAATAAACTAAGTTCATGTCTATTACATGAATACTTGAACTTTATGTGAAGACATAAAGATGTATCAAGTTCGAGTTAATAGCCAAAACAGTCTATAGTATATGAATAAGGTTGGATGTCTTATTCTTGTAACACTATTAGATGCGACCTACTCTGTAGTTATTACAAGTTGTTGTAAAGGTGCTACAAACGAAGTGATCTTGATTCGTGCATGTATTCACATGAGAAGTGGGGGCGTCCTATGCAATGAGTTTTCATAAGATTGGACCAAGAAATAAGTCACTCTTACTTTATAATGTTGTTTACTGTTTACTGTTTAAGACTGGTTATTTCGCTTAGATGACCTAGGTAACTCGATCTTAATCCTGAACTAACCATGAATTCCTGTTTATTTGGGATTATCCTTAGATTTGCATAGGTGAGGATTGGCTCAATAGCACCGGCTCAATAAGCCTCCCATTTCAAAGGTAAGACCGGATAGATAGCTAGGTACATAGGGTACAATAAGGAATTCATGCCTACCCGACTTAGGGATAGGAGAAAGTTTGTTCTCTTAAGTACTGAATCCAGGTTTTGAACAAGGGGCCCATCCTCTCACTAACCCGATAGAGATCTGATTTAGTGATTGGATTATAAACAAATTGTTCATTAGAGGATCATTAAGAACTTAAGGAACAAGACATAATATCAGGGGTAAAACAACATATTGACCCAGTCGTTATTACGAACAACCTGTGAAGGGTCGACTTACTGGTTATGGTTAAATCATGTGAACACAAATATATTTATTATGAAAAGAGTGCAACTATCGAGCTATAGTGGTGTGACTTGATACTTAACAAAAACTGATTAATTTGGTCTAAAGAGTTTAGCCAATTAATCTTAATCGTTGGAGCTCATTATCTGTAGGCCCATGAGGTCCCTCTACTAGCTCGTAAACATGAACACCTTAAATTAATAAATTGAGTGAATTTGGAATGATATCAATTTGAATTATTCAAATTGAATTTAAATTATAAAATGTTCAAATTGAAATTAGGGTTTGAATTTGAATAAGTTCAAATTCAAATTAGGGTTTGTATAATTATATTTGATATAATTAATGTTTAATTTGTTGAAATTAAACAAAAATTGGAGAGTTTATAATATTTAAATATTGATTTAAATATCAATTACATGAATAAGATTCATGTTTAAAATTTAGTGTGTGATCAATTTAATATTTCATATTAAATTAATTAATTAAATAAATATGTGTAATTAATTTAAAATCAAATTAATTTCCAATTTTAAAATTCAATTTAATAAATTGGATTTTGTAATTTTAGATTTGATAAATTGAGAATTAATTAAATCAAATTTTGATTAATTACAGAATTAACTAAAAGAAATAAATTTGGAAAATTGGAAATTAGTTTGAAATTAGGAAAAATGAGAACATGGGTTTTTTCCCACATTTGACCCAAGCATGAGGTGTTCTTCATGCAATTACACACAATTCCACTTAAATCCTCAAGTAGGTGCTGGCATAGTGGTTGATCTGAAGTGCTTGCTTGTTGAAGAAGGATAAAAACCTCTCAATTGCTTGAGCTTAGAAAGTCCTGTGGCTAGAAAAAAAAATTTCTGCAAGCTTCATCTTCTTCCTCTCAAACCGAGAAACTTTACCTCACAAATTCGCTCAAATTCGAGTTCCACTACTCAAATTCAAGGCTGAGAATAGTAGAAAAGATCTCTTGGTGGTTCACTAACGATTTGAAGCTGAATTGACGTGAAGAGAAGCTTAGATTTAGAAGAATTCATCAAATGTATGTTTATTTGAAACCCACTTGTGATTTTCTATAAAAACATGCTTTAGAACGTAAGATAAATGTAATTAGAGTTCTTATTGATTCTGTTTGCTTCCGTTGCATGCTAGTATATCCTATCAAAATTTAAGTTGTGTTCATTGAACAATTATGGTCGAAAATGTACTTTCTATGTATCCACAACTCGGTCTTCTTGTACTGAGATGCCCGAACTCAAGTGACTTTGAATTTGATCGTGTAGTCCTTAATAAAAATATCTTATTTACTATTATTACATAAAAACACTTGGATGGTATTTCTTTACTTCAAAATACATCTTTTTGCTTCAAATCACCATTAAAGCCAACATCTCGTATAACTTGATCATTTTAAGAACCATAAGAAGAACCTAAAACATAGCAATCTATCACCACCTCCACCACTAATACCATACAAGATCCTTTTACAGAATAATGACTAACATGAGTAACTAAAGGTTGCCTAGTCCCTGAATCTTTAGCCAAAGACAGATACCAACTAACATCCTTATCTGGTTTATTTGGAATATGAATTGAATATTAGATTGTAAAATCGATAAATCTTTAGAAACATCCAACTGAAGTTTACCTAATATGAAACTAACTAAACCATTGAAGTCTATCATATCATCAACAAAAACTCCAGCAACACTATAATTCTCATAAGAATTGTAATGAGTCCACTATCCACCACAAAAAAACGACTACAGGAACATTAACAATAACATCAATTTACTACAAAAAAGGAAATAAATACTATATAAGAAAATATTAATGTGTATATAGCTCTATAACTTTATATCAGTGATAGAACTCTATAACTGTCTATCAATGTAGAGCTCTATCATTGTCTATCACTGATAAACAATGATAGCGCTCTACGACTGTCTATTACCTATAGACAATAATAGAGCTCAACACTGTTATAGAGAGTGATTGAGCTCTATAACTGTCTATCACTGATAGAAAGTGATAGAACTCTATCATGTCTATCAGTGATAGAGCTCTATCACTTTGTATCACTGATAGACAGTGATAAACAGTGATCTATCATTGTCTATCAATGATAGATAATGATAGAGCTCAATCAAAGTCTATCATTATTGATAGAGCTCAATCACTATTATAGAGAGTGATAGAGATCTATCACTGTCTATCATTTATACAAAGTGGTAGAGTTCTATCACTTTGTATCATAGACTGCGATAGAGCTCTATCACTGTCCAGTGATAGAGCTTTATCACTGTCTATAATTGATAGACAGTGATAGAGATCAATCACTGTCTATCAGTGATACAAAAATGTTCATATCTATACATTTTCACACCAAAAACTATTTGTCTGCACAATAACAAATAAAAAACAAAGAATAATAAAAATTAAGAAAAGATTGGCAAAAACACAAATACAACAACAAAAATTGATAGAACTCTAAGATTCAACTATAAGAACATGAACCATGGTATCAAGTTACTGTAAAAAAGAAAAAAAAAAAAAAGAAAGAAAAGAAGATTTTATAAGAAAATATTAAAATGTATATAGCTCTATAACTTTATATAAGTGATAGACAGTGATAGAGCTCAATCACAGTCTATCATTAGTGATAGAGCTCTATGACTGTGTATCACTGATAGACAGTGATAGATCTCTATCACTGTCTATAGTGGTAGAGAAATGTTCACATCCATATATATTCACAACAAAAACTATCTATCTACATAACAACAAATAAAAAACAAAGAATAATAAAAATTAAGAAAAAATTGAAAAGAACAAAAATATAACAACCAAATTGAAGAATTCTAAGATCCTAAAAACCTAGAAAAGAAGAAGAAGAAGTAGAAGAAAGCATACATCATACCGGTGATCTGGAAACCTAGAAGAGATGAAGAAGGAGAAGGAGAAAAAGAAAAGGAGAAGGAGAAGAAGAGAAGAGAAGAGAAGTGAAGAAGAAGCATGACAATGTAATGAAGTCGTCAGACAGAAGAAAAGAAATCGGGGGAGAGCGAAGAATCTCTTATCGACGATCGACGAAGGACAACGTGGTCGAGGAGCCATAATGCCGTGGACGAGGAAGAAGCCATAGATGGATGCGTGCATAAAATCAAAGAAGAAAATTGAGGAAGAACCATAGACCTACACGCATAGAAATCGAAGAAAAAATCGAGTAAGAAGTTGTACCGTGTTCAAGGAAGAACGTCTTCGATGAAGAAGAACACTGAGGAAGAAGACATCGTCGACGCAGAAGAATGTCAAGGAAGAAGCCGAAGAACGACGAGGAAGAAACCATAGGTGAGGATGTGTGGATTTCAATGTTAGTATAAATTCTTTATATCTATATTGAATAGATAAACCCTAGGATCATTCATGTCAAATTGTCAAGAATAACATACCGGATTCCATTGCAAAATTGATGATAGCTTCAAGATGATGATGGATGACTATGGTCTTCCTCAACCAAAACTCCGAATGCCCTTAGTGGGATCTCTCTCTAGATGGGATTCTAGAAAGACTGAGTGCTTATTGTTTTGGTATATTGGGGACCATAGCTCTAAGGTCTCTTTATATACTAGTTCAATTAGGGTTCCCATTAAACCCTAATTAACTAGGAATGGGCTTCTACCCATTAAGTCATACTCAATTAGGAATCTAGGGCTTTAATTAATTAGATCACATAATAGGGCCCAATCTAATAAAATAACCCAATGTGATAAATTATTAATCCACATACATAGCCCATACTTTAATTAAACATATTATTATTTCAATATGTCTAACAATCTCCCACTTGGACTATGTCTATGTACCTAATATAATTAAATCACATAAATCTTAAGCGCGCATAAACAGGTTATTTCAATAATAGAATTCCCCTTTAGTTCAATCTGGTCCATTTTCTATATTAGCACAGAATCAAGGCGGCTTTCGTCACTACTCTTGTAACTAAACCTTCCTTGATCACCAATTTTAATACATTCAATGACATAGATCAAGTATGGATGGATAGCATGGAAACTACATGCAAAGTGATCTAGATTATGCCTGTTTCCAACTGGTCCAAATTCCTTAATGAGATCATTCTAAAAAACTTTATACTAAACTGCATGCATGATAAACAAATTCAGATAATAAAACATAAACCATCAACTTTATTCTATATAGAAAATAAACAAAATAAGGTCAAAGAACATCCTCAATAACAAACTCCCACTAAACCATGGAATCAGAAAAGTGACTAATACCCATGTGAGCAACTTGCTCATGAAAAACTTTAGGTGGTAAACCTTTAGTCAATGGATCTGCCACCATAGAGTTTGTTCCTATGTGTTCTATCGAAATTTGACCATTCTGAACTCTTTTTTTTAACAACCAGAAACTTCACGTCTACATGCTTTGACTTCGTATTGCTTCTGTTGTTGTTTGAATACATCACAGTCGACTTATTGTCACAAAATAATTTTAGTGGTCTTTCTATGCCAACCACTATCGGCAGCCCAGTGACAAACTTTCGCAACCATATTCAATGATTGGATGCCTCATAACATGCTATAAACTCTGCAGCCATGGTAGAAGAAGTCATAAGTGTTTGTTTAACACTTTTTCAGGATACAGCTCCTCCAGCTAACATGAAGATATAGCCTAAAGTGGATCGCAAAGTGTCTTGACATCCAGCATAATCAGAATCAGAATACCCAATGATCTCCAAAACTTCTGATCTCCGATAAGTGAGCATATAATCTTTTGTTCTCTATAAATACCTCATAACCCATTTGGTTACTTTCCAATGATCCATCCCCGGGTTACTCAAATATCTGCCTAACACTCCAACTATGAACGCAATATCTGGAGCGTACATACTTGAGCATACATTAGACTTCCAATGGATGATTCATAGAGAACCTTCTACATCTCCTTAGTCTCGAGTGTGGTCTTGGGGCATTGACCTAAATGAAATTTATCACCTTTAGCGATCGAGGTATCTCCTGGCGCACAATCTTTCATGCCAAATCTACTCAAGATATTTTCAATGTAGTTCTTTTGTGACAATCTCAAAATACCTTGAGAAATCTCTTAGTGTCATGCAATAAACCTACATCATTACTAGCTATGAGTATGTCATCAACATATAACACCAGAAAGATTGATTTACTCCCACTAAACTTATGATATACATAATCTTCCATAATGTTCACCTCAAAACCAAATGAGGTTATCACTTCATGGAATTTGTGATACCATTGACGAGAAGCATGCTTGAGACCGTAGATGAATTTCTTTAATTTTCACACCATAGACTTTGAATTACCAGACACAAAGTTTTCTGGTTGCACCATATAAATCGTCTCATCAATGTTCCCATTGAGAAACGCAGTTTTTACATCCATCTGGTGTAGCTCTAAATCAAAGTGAGCTACCAGTGCCATGATTACCCTAAAAGAGTCTTTCGATGAAACCGGAGAGAAAGTCTCTTTGTAATCAATGCCTTCCTTTTGAGTAAAACCCTTTGCAACAATACGAGCTTTATATCTTTCGATATTGCCATGTGAATCCCTTTTGGTTTTAAATATCCATTTACAACCTATGGGTTTCACTGTGATGGCAGTTCGACAAGTTCCCAAACGTCATTGTCTTTCATGGATTTTATTTCCTCTTCTATAGCACTTATCCATTTTTTAGAGTTAGAACTTTGTAAAGCTTATTTTAAAGTTGATTGGATCATCTTCAATTACGCCCACATCATCCTGATGTTCTTGAAGAAACACAATATAATCATCTGGAATTGCACTTCTTCTCTCTCTAGTAGATCTTCTTAGTGGCACTTCTTGAGGTTGTTGAGTTTGAACTTCAGGTTCAACAACGGGGACTTTAATGTTGTCTTGTTCTACAATTGGTTCAATAATGAAGTCAGGAATTGGAATCTGAACATCATTTATAATCACATGAGGAAAAGAAACCAATTTCTCTTCAAAGACAACTTTCCTTATGTTATCTTCCCCCTAAAATCAACATCCTCAAGGAATCTAGTATTTCCTGTCTCAAACAATGATCTAGAAGTGGGATCATAAAACTTGAAACCCTGAGAGTGCTCAGAATACCCCATAAAATAGCAACTAATAGTTCTTAAGTCCAATTTTCTTTCATTAGGCCTATAAGGCCTAGCCTCAGCTGGACAACCCCATATGTGAAGATGCCTAATACTAGGCTTCTTTCTTGTCCACAACTCATAAAGGGTTTTGACTATTGCTTTACTAGGTACTCTATTAAGGATATATGTTGTAGTCTTTAGTGCCTCACCCTAAAGGGATTTTAGTAGAGAAGAATGACTAATCATACTTCTTACTATATCCTTAAGTGTTCTATTTCGCCTTTCCGCTATACAATTCATGCTGGGTTTGCCCAACATAATGTATTGAGGGATGATTCCACATTCCTCTAGGTATTTGGCAAAGGACCCTGGACGTTGTTCACCTGATCCATCATATCTACCGTAATATTCACCACCACGATCAGATTTGATAGCCTTAATTTTCTTTCTAAGTTGAAGTTTAACTTCAACTTTGAAAGACTTGAAAACGTCCAAGGATTGAGACTTTTCATGAATTAAATATAGGTACCCATATCTTGAATAGTCTATGAACGTAATAAAATATTGTTGTCAATTCTAAGAGGCCGTAGGGAATAGACCACAAATGTCTGTATGTATTAATTCTAACACGTCTGAGCATCTGTTGGCACCTAATTTTCTTATGTTTATCTGTTTTTCTTTAATACATTCAACACAAACGTTGAAGTTACTTAAATCAAGGGAATCAAGAATTCCTTCTAACACAAGTCTCTGAATTCTCTATTTAGAGATGTGACCTAAACGCTTGTGCCATAACATAGCGAAATTCTCATTTAATTTACGCTTTGTACCACATGAATTAGATAACAGGATCTTGTTAAATGAAGCAAAAGAATCAAGTATATATAGATTATCAATTAAAGAATCGATACTAATAAGCTTAGAATCTTGAAAAAGACTAACTTTATTATTTCCAAAAGAACAAGAAAAATCAAATTTGTCCAAACTGGAAATAGAAACTAAATTCTGTCTAAATGACGGTACAACAAAAGTCTCATTCAGATCTAAATAACAACAACTTTTTAAAAGTAATTTAAAATTTCCAATAGCTTCAACTGGAATTGCTTTGCCATCGCCCACATAGATGAATCTTTCAGCATCACTTGACGGCCGGCTCCATAGGCAACCCTCCATTGATATACTTATGTGAGTAGTAGCACCAAAATCTACCCACCACGTATCTGTAGGTACAGAAGCTAAATTAACTTCAGAAAAAACCAAAGTAAGAAGTTCATCCTTTTTTACACGCCACTTGGCATACTTGGGACAATCTTTCTTGAAGTGATCTTTCTTTTTGTAGAAAAAACAAGGATTTTCAGTAGCTTGTTTCTTGTTTTTATTCTGCTGAGATGTCCCTTCTGCAGCATCCACAATTCTCCTTTTCTTCTTATCACGAGAGCCTATTGCCAAATGAGCACTTTATCTCTTAATCTTATCTTCTTCTTGCACACATTGTGAGATAAACTCATTAATACTCCATTTATCCTTCTGAGTATTATAGTTTATCTTAAACTGAGTGAATTGTGTAGGAAGAGAGATAAGTACCATATGCACGAGTAAATTTTCATTTATCTCGATATCAAGGGCCTTTAATTTACCTGCGAGATTGGACATTTCCATAATGCACTCCCTTATGTTTCCATTGCCCTTATACCTCATAGAAGTTAAAGAAGTCAAAAGACTACTTGCTTCCCCTTTCTCATTTTTAGTAAAATATTTCTCAATTTGAGCAAGGAACTTATTGGCATTTTTACTCTGGAATGGAGTGTCTAATGATCATCAGACACATGTGATTTGACCGTTCTCATTTCTTTATATTAGTCATATTTGGTTGTTCCTTAGTAAAAGTAGGTTTATCGGTCCTTAATGCAAGGTTCAAATCCATACCCAAGAAGTATCTCTAGGCTTTCTTTCCAAATCTTGAAGTTCGATCCATTCAACTTAGGGATTGAACTTAGATTTCCAGATATTTGAGTAATACCAACTGAAACAATAAACAACAAAACATATGCTCAAACTTAAAACATAACAAAATAATTTCACATATGTGGTGGGCCCCTTTAACAGATATCTAGCACAACATTGTTGTCCAGCCTTTGGGCAAAAAATACCAACTGTAAATGGTACTCTCAACGTAGTAATCAAAGTACCGACAATTAACTCTATCAAAAAATAGTCTTTCTTTAGACCGACTATTTTTCACATGAGCAATCCTTATAATTGCCACATACTCATTACCACATGCATATCCACAATTTGGCCAAATTATTATCTTCCTTTGGGCCGATAACTATCCGCATAAATTCATGAATATGCACATCTTATATTTTAGAATTAAATTAATCTAGATAACAGAGGCTACTTTGGTAACATATTATTTTGATTAACTCAATCTAAAATATAAGACACAATAATATAATAATATTATTGTATAAAAATAAAAGAGGAAGAACATAAAATATTCTTTACCAATATTCACTTAATAATTGCATACACATAATACAATTAAAACAACAAAACATGTGAATATCGCTAAATATCATCAATCAAATTTAAATTTAAATTCACCAAAATATCAATCAAATTTAAATCTAAATTTACCACATTATCAATCATATTTAAATTTAAACCATAGCATCTTGAATCCACAACATGATTATTCAAATCTTGACTCAAATCACTAGTAAAACTTTAGATTCAAATTCACAAACCTTATTAATTTAAAAGCTAGATTTAAATTCACTTAATTATCAATAATCAAGATCAAGAACCACCAGCAAGATCATATAAGAATTGCCAAAAAAATCAAACGGATTGATTAATAAACTAAGAACATCAATGAAAATTCTTCCTAGAGTAGCCTTTTCTATTATAAACATGATTTTTCTAAAAAAAAAAAAATCTTTAAACTTCTTTACCAAAAAATTGAATCAAGATCCATGACAAACAAATATGAATCGACAATTCAACATGAAATCCGATGCCACTTGTTAGTATAAATTTTTTATATCTATATTGAATAGATAAACCCTAGGATCATTATATCAAATTGTCAAGAATAACATACCGGATTTCATTGCAAAATTGATGATAGCTTCAAGATGATGATGGATGACTCTGGTCTTCCTCAACCAAAACTCCGAATGCCCTTAGTGGGATCTCTCTCTAGATGAGATTCAAGAAAGACTGCTTATTGTTTTGGTATATTGGGGACCATAGTTCTAATGTCTCTTTATATACTAGTTCAATTAGGGTTCCCATCAAACCCTAATTAACTAGGAATTGGCTTCTACCCATCCATATTCAATTAGGAATCTAGGACTTTAATTAATTAGATCACATAATAGGGCCCAATCTAATAAAATAACCCCATGTGATAAATTATTAATCCACATACATAATCCATACTTTAATTAAACATATTATTATTTAAATATGTCTAACATTCAAATCGCATGTATATTTTAGAAATTTGAAAAAAAAAAAAGGAAAAGTTGACTTCTTTTTACAATTTTTTTTTTTGCTATAGATTGTAAATACTTTAGGTTTTTTTTTCTATTTATAAGAATTACTCTAAATTTTATACCATATGTAAGTGGGAAATAATATAGATAGATATAAATAATTAATTATATTCCACCCATATGAACATATTAAAATTGTTTTTTACTCATTCAACTTTTTCTTTGTTTTTTTTTGTTTTTTTTTCACGTAATGCAATAAACAAGGGAAGCCCAATTTAAGTTGGAGTTTTTTTAATCGATATTAATTAGAGAGAAAATAACAGTATAGAAATTTAAACATATGACCTCCTGAATCAACCTGTTCTAATGAAGCTTACTGATGGATCGATGCAAATTTAATCTTATATGATGTAACATACTAAATAGAACTTCTCATCAATATGCTGAAATTATGTTAAATAAGTGAATTATGTTAGATATTGCTTAGTGTAGGCTTAAGTTCATTTTATCTTGTATAAAATAAACTTTATGAAGCTTGCTTCTCAAGTACCAAAACATAATTCCATTGACAAATTAAACAAAGTGATATTTGACCTAGTTTAAGTTGAGTTGGTCTTATGTTTGAGAATGTCAATTTGATAATAGAATATAAAGTAATTTATGCACAATGAAAGACATTTTCGTTTCCATTACATCAACAATGAAAAAATATATGTGGTGAGGCCTCGTAAAACGTAATATATAAAAATCATGGTTGAAAGATTTAGAAAATAGCATCGAAATCATTCATTTGAAATGAAAAATTTAGTGCCGTTGTTAACATATTTCTTGATTCTTATTTCTGAATTTTTGAACAACAGTGTTTGATAATTATTATTGTTTTTTAATAAATTATTTTAAATAACGGTTGAAAATATTTACCAATAATAGTAAAATATCACAATCTATCTATGATAAATCGTGATAGACTACTATCTGTATCTATCATAATACAAATAGACACAAATAGTAGTTCATCGCGGTCTATTGCAGTCTATTCCAAATATACAGTAAAATTTTGTTATATTTATAAATATTTTGATTCATTTTTCTATATTTAAAAACAGTTCTTCGTTTTTTCTCGCATTTGTCAAATTCATTTAGTTTTTTTCATTTCTTTTTTCTCTTTTAATTTTCTTAAAACAAAAACTAAGGTTTATTTTATCATTTTGTTTCTAAAATGCATACTAATATTTAAAATTAGATCAAAGATCATTCTTCAATCTAACTTTAGAAACTTATTGTCATATGATTTGTTTACATTTTTAATTTTCAAAGAATACACAAGATATATAGTACTGAATAACATCTTTTCTATAACACATAGAACAAGAAATAAGAAACATTATTTTTCTTTCTAAAAAAAAAAAGAAAACAAAAAACAAAAATAGAAAACAGTAAACAAGAAATAGAAAACTGTCAAGTACTAGATTTTAATTCCCTCTTTCCATTCACGTTTAGCTTAAAAAAATTATTTCAAAGACTTCGATAAATTATTTTCTATAAATGAAGAGTTAAAGAGAACTTTACAGAACTTATTCAACGAAATAAAATAGACTACACTCTATTTTCCAAAAAAAAAAAAAAAAAAAAAAAAAAAAAAAAAAAGAAAAAAAGAACTAAACTATTAACTAAACGAATTTTAGTATAAACTATTAACTAAACTAATTTTAGTATAAACTATTAACTAAACCAACTAAACCCAATCATATTAAGTAAATTCAATCAATATGTTAACTTCATTTTAAAAAAATTACAAATATAGACAAGTCTATCAGCGATAGACTTCTGTCGTTGATAGATTCTTACTAGTGATATGGTCTATCACTGATAGACTATTTAAATTTGGCCATATTTGTAAATTTTTTTTATATTATGTTATATCTGCTAATACTTTAGCTCTAATATCTATATTTGCAACTGTCTCATATCTCTAAAGTATTATGTTTATGGATATTCTTAGAAAAATATGAATATAAAAATTAAATCATACATATTTTTTAGTTGATTTTTCTATTACACAATGGAAGAAGAGTTTTTGTATAGATGATCCAAATTTAGTCGTGTTAATATCAAATGACTTAGATTTTGAAAACAATGAAAATTAATATTTTGCTTACATCACAAAGTAACATCCAACGTTAAAAATAAAAATTCTCATTCATGGTAAAAAAATTTGTAAAAATACAAATTCTCATTTTGCTTATATGAATATTTCAGAAATTTATGACCCCTACTTGTTAATGGACAATTTTAACATTGGTTAGTGATTTGTAACGTAAGAAAAAGTTAGTTTTCAATATTGTTTTTAGAATCTGGATCATTATTTGACATTAGCACAATTGAATTTGGTAAAAAAATCTCAAAAAATATATAAAACCATGATCATTTAAAATATCAAGATGTCACATGTTTTTTGGCTGAGCTTAGTTGCCAAGTCAGAAAACAACCTATTTTATATTTTAAAAATACTATTAAAAAATATAGTATTTGAAAACAAATCCCTTTAAAGGTAGGTCGGAGAGATTTGCCCAAAAAGAAGCCTAGTTTGTATCTTGAGAATGGGGTATTCAACAGCCAACATTCTTATTTTGGCTATCTTGGTAGCATCCATAGCTCTAAGGCTACCGTCGGAAACCACCGCAAGCACCGTGGCTGTGCCTTCTCCTCCGTCACGAATGCGGTCTGCATTTTTGTCGATATACAATACGCTTATGAAAGTTAGGCTCAAAGGCAGAGTGGCAGAGGAAAATGGAGATGATGAATCTGATCCACCATTGAAAGAAGAAAAGGGGAGCAGAAAACCTTGGCCAAAGAACCCTGTCCCTAAATCTCCACCACCTCCCTTTTAAGATCAGAAAGTGAGTTGTTTCACACTCAAGTATGTATAATCAATCTCGAAATCAAAAGTTTGAATTTTTTACTTTACCTATAATAAAAAAAAAGAAAGGAAGAAAAACTCGCTTAATACATCTTTTATTGGTCTAGTTTCAAATAATGTTACTATCTTTATGATTAAGAAATTAGATGTTATTTTAACATATTTTGTAACATATATAAGTATGGTATATACAAAAAGTTGTAATTATCAAAATAGTTCAACTATTAGACTATAGTCTATAGACTTTACCTTCGTTATGGCTGACTAAGTCTAAATTTCCTGTCAATTATGACGTTGGTAACTTTTTTTTTTTCTCCTGTCATCATCTCATGCTTCTAACGTAAACATCCTTAATGAAGCATACATTTTTTCATAAAGGAAAAGAAAGTATGCATGCAATGTATGTAAGGAGTGCTTAGAATCAATTCTATTGGACTATTATTTTTAATTTATTTATTTATATATTTTTTTAATTTATATAGATCAATATTTTACGGTTCATAGATTGCACTATTCTTTTAGTAGCTCACTCAAATCATGTAGCAGAAAAAATTAGAAAATAAATTAAAAAAAATTCTGGTGTGACCTCCTTAGATTGGAAAAGAAAATTAGCTGCAAAATATGAATGCAATCCTGAATGCACGTATTCAATGAAGTTGGGATAAGATAAGGGTGTTAAGGGGATACCAATCAAGTTGGAATTTTTAGATGTACCTACTAACCCTACTTTTAAATAAAATATATCAGTACTATTATCTTTCTACATAAAATATTATAACCCTTCCAATACATCTACTTATGGAATGCCAAATTGATTTATAACGTTCAAGGATGAACAGATTTAAATCATATTCATCTTATTGGTTAAGGAAAAAAGTATCGTCTTTATTGTTTTGATCGACCTAAAAGATTGCAGGATGATTTCAACAACTATAATCACGTTTATTTTTCTGAAAACGTAATCCATCAATAGTAACTTAAAATGTAGGCCCTATTTGATTACATTTTGAAAGAAGGGTTATCTATCACACAATACAACTTGTCACACACAATGTTACAACAATTTCAAGGACATACAGTAAAGAACTGATAAAAACATTAAAAGATAGAACACAATGTTTGGTAACCCAGCTCGATGCAATACTACCTAGGTCTAGGGGATGATGTGCTAAAGAAAGATAATTCACTAATATAAAGTCAAACGATTTCAATATTGTACTTATCAGTAAATAAACGACAATTACAATTACGTACAAAAATAGCCTAACTTAGTGAACGATCACTTACACTCTCCCTAAGTGTGAGACTCCCTCTCATATAAGCTCAATGTACAAGAATGACACACATAAATGAAGAAATGGTCCAAAGCATTTTAAAAGAAGTTCGTCAACTTATTAGATGTTTTTAAAAATTCAAAAACCTATTAAACACAAACCCAAGAATTTAAGAGCTAACCTATAATTTAACATAAAATATATCATATTCCATTATTCTCAAACTGGAATGGAATGTTTTCTTATACCATCATTTTATACCATCATTTTAATTATGTTTCTCTCATACCGCATGAATATACTTCAATGTAGTGGTTTCTTATTAGAAAAATAATAAAGTAATAAATAATAATTATTGTAACACATTTAATACACTAATATAATATTTTGGCCTGCTTAGTTCTACGCACGGTTTCTATAAAATTCATCAAACATTTGGTAATGTTTTGATATTTCTTGGTAAGATCAATTTAGTGGATAAACACTAATTATCACCTTGAAGATTGATGATTAAATTTTCATCGTAATGTTGTGCAACTAAAAAAAGATTTATACAAAAGATAATGCTAACAAAAGATTTATAGATACAAAAATTAAATTAAAGTTAACAGTAACCTAAAAAAAATTAAAATTAATGTTATCACACATGTGATCATATGAACACTAATGCACTAGATTCATCGTCAAATGTACGGGCACGAGTAATACCAAATTGGACCACTTAGAACAAAATCTCACTAAATTGGATCACATCCTCGTATGACACCCATTTTAAGTAAATTAACTTAAAAAATCTCACTTGATTAATACACCAGAAATTCATCGGCTACCATATTTGTGCATTTGTTTCAATTTTGAGTGTAGTTTAGTGAATAAGATATTAATTATCATTTTATCAATAGTTTTATATTCAATTTTTACCATCACTGAAAAAATACTACATTAACAAGAGCCCACTCTCATATAAGCTTTTTTTTTTTTTTTTTTTTTTTTTTTTGTACATGGTCAAAAAAGTAGTGTAGATATATAGAAAACTGTTGAAAAAGAATTTCAAATATAATAATTTTTTATTGTTTATCAGTGATAAATAGTGATAAATATTGATTGACATCTATCCATGACATCAATGATTGACGCTAAAAGATACTAATAGACATTTCAATGACATCATTATCAGTGATAAATATTTATAAGTGTTTATATACTATTTATCACTAATAGATAATCACGTTTTGCTATATTTGAAAATATTTCTAACAATTTGGTTATTTAACACAATTATCCAAAAAATAACACTAAACAATGTTTAAAATATCGATTCACGTAAAAAGGTATATTAGATCTCAATTTTACATGAATAACAAAAAATATTATTAAAAAAATCTAAAAAATCTTATTTCAATTAATAAATAAATATTTTTAATTTATTAATCAGTTTTAAAATATTTATTATTTATATTATATTCATATTAATAATATTTTATTATTTTTTTCTCATGTATCATCCATTTTTATATAATAATGAATTTTTTTGTTCAACCTTTATGTCGATGTGAAACTTATAAATTTGCAACAAAATCGATAGAAATATCTAACATAACAATGTAAATTTTATACCATGAAATGTCAAAATAACATTAGATAGATATAAATATTTAATTACATTCTACCCACATGAACATATTATACTTGTTTTTTTACTCGTTCAACGTTTTCTCATTTTTTTTTTTTTTTAATTTTTTCACCTAATAGGATAAACAAGGGACGCCCAATCCAAGTTGGAGTTCCCCCCAGTTGGAATTAATTATTCACAATTGCTAATTGCATTGAAATATAATAACGCTTGTTAAGTTTTTTCTTTCATTTTTGTTTTGTTTTATTTCGCTTAATATGAGCTATATAATATTTACTATTCGTGAGAATGGGTCATTTTTTTGACTATAGACTTCACTGTATCAAATCTCATCTTTGATGTCGATGGAAAAAAAGTAAAATAGAAGTAAATAATGTCGATTTCTTAAAAAAAAAAAAAAAAAGAATCTTTAATGTCAAATTTAAGCTGACATTATAGTCATTTCTATAATGTCGATTTAAAACCGACATCGTAGGTAACCATCTCTTTTGAATTATAAACAATTTCTTAATCTTTATTTTTTTTTTCCTCATTTTCATTTCCATCTCAAAAGAAAAGAAAAGCTCTAGTCTGTCACACTTTACTCCATATTACTTTATTTGAATCTAGGACGGATTGCAACAACCATAGATCCTGAACATGCAGTAGAGTCTATTATCAGACTTGTCTTAAACTTGAAACTTAACTTGAATTAAATACCTTGTGTTAAAAAACGAGAAGGCAAGAACACAAGATTTACTTGAAAAACCCTAGATCAGAGAGAAAAAACCATGATAGAGACGTATTTTTTATTATTGAATTGATACACTTTACAAGAGAATAGGCCAGATAAATAGACCATTTTTCGACACTCCCCTCAAGTTGGGGCGTAAATATCAATAAAGCCCAACTTACTAACATAATGATCAAAGCTTTGTCTCAGTAACCCTTTTGTGAGCACATCTGCAATTTGTTGATTTGAGGGAACAGAAGGTATGCATATACTTCCGTTGTCAAGTCTTTCCTTGATAAAGTGTCGGTTGATCTCAACATGTTTTGTTCTGTCATACTGAACAGGATTATTTACCATACTTGTTGCTGCCTTATTATCACAGAACAGTTTCATTGGGAGCTCAATGCCTTGATGAAGATCTGACAATATTTTCATCAATTAGATTTCTTCACATATCCCTAAACTCATGGCCCGATACTCATCTTCCGCACTATTTCTAGCCACAACTCCTTGTTTCTTGCTCCTCCAGGTCACAAGATTATCCCAGAAAAATGTGCAATACCCAGATGTTGATTTTCTATCAACAACAAACCTTGCCCAATCAGAATCAGTTTAGGCTTTAATGCAACGTTTATCAAATTTCTTGAACAATAACCCCTTCCCAGGTGTACCTTTCAGATATCTTAGGATGCTTCAACTACCATCATATGTTCCTAAAAAAGGGCCTGCATAAACTGACTGACAACACTAACTGCATGTGAAATATCAGATCTCGTGTGAGATAAGTATATCAATCTCCCAACTAACCGCGGATACCTTTCTTTATTTACCGTGACACTGTTACTAGTATTGCTGAGCTTTGAGTTATATTCGACCGGGGTGTCAACAGGTTTGCACCCAGTCATTCCTATTTCTTTTAGGAGGTCAATAGTGTATTTCCGTTGGGACACAGTTATCCCATTCCTTGACTGGGCTACTTCCATTCCAAGAAAGTATCTTAACTTCCCAAGGTTTTTTATCTCAAATTTTTTGGCCATCTTTGCTTTGAGTTTCACAATTTCATCATTATCATCACCAGAGAGCATAATATGGTCAACATACACAATGAGAACTACAACTTTCCCTGAAGTTGACTTATTTGTAAACAATGTGTGATCTGAGTGCCCTTGGATATACCCTTATCCTTTGACAAAGGTGGAAAATCTGTCAAACCAGGCCCCGAATACTGTTTCAACCCTTATAGTGACTTTCTCAGCCGGCAAACTCATTGTTTGAACTGATCTTCAAATCCAGAAGGAGGATTCATGTAGACTTCTTCCTCAAGTTATCCATTGAGAAAGGCATTCTTTACATCCAGTTGATGCAGAGGCCAATCTCTGTTAACTGCAACTGACAACAATACTTGGGTAGTATTGAGTTTAGCTACGGGAGAGAATGTTTCGGAGTAATCTACACCAAAGGTTTGAGTAAACCCTTTGACAACTAGCCTGGCCTTATACCGGTCAACGTTTCCATCTGACTTGTACTTTATAGTGAAGACCCATTTGCAACCAACTGTCTTGTGCCCCTTGGGTAGGATCACTTGGTCCCACGTTCTATTTTTCTCAAGAGCCCTTATCTTCTCCATAACAACAATCTTCCAAACTTCAATTTTCATTGCTTCCTGTATGCTACTCGGTATCACCCTTGCATCTAAACTGGTGGTAAAGGCCTTAAATTCAGATGACAGGTTACTGTATGTCATGTAACTATGCATAGGGTACCTTGTACATGACTGAATACCTTTCCTCGGGGCTATTGGAAGATCGAGAGAAGCATCATGCTCTTTCAGGCCGTCAGAATTCTCATTGTGATCAATTGTCTCCTTTACCTGGGTTTCATCTTCAGAATTCTCCTTTACATCACCACCTCTAATATCACTCACATTTTCTGGAACAGTTTCTAGATCATTATTCACCATCATTTTTCCATCTTCTATAGTGGTGCTATCAACATCTTCCCCTCCTTTTTCCTCTATGCATTCATTAGTCTCAGCACAAGTATCAATCTCATTAATTTCAGGAATACACGTACCTGATGTCGTGTTTGACCCATGGACCGGAGCCGAAGATGCGACAGGTGGCACTGTTTCCTTCTTGAGATTCTTCCTATAGTATGTTATCCATGGGACTTGATTGGTAAGGAAGATAGAACCAACATGTTCGGGAATAGGAGATGACTTTAATGGCACTTTATAGATGGACCAATTAGCCTTTTCATTGGATGTCTCCCCCTAAAGAGGGCTAACGGGAAAGAAGAGCTGATCCTCAAGGAAGGTGATCTCCATGGAGAAATAATATTTGCAAGAGGATGGGTGGTAATATTTATACCCACACTGATGAAGTGGGTACCCAACAAAGGCGCATTTTTTAGCACGGGGGGTGAATTTCGTGCGGTTTGGACCATGGGAGTGAACAAAGGCAACACACCTAAACACTCAAAGTGGTACATCTGAGATTAAACGAGTAGTTGGGTTGGACTCTTTCAAACAATCTAATGGATTTTGAAAATTGAGGACTCGAGAAGGTATTCAGTTGATTAAGTGAACAGTAGTAAGGATAACATCCCCCCATAGGTAAGACAGGAGGGATATGGATAGCATTAAGGACCTGGCAACCTTCACCAAATGACGATTTTTTCTTTCGGTTACCCCATTTTGCTAGGGAGTGTAAGCACACGAACTTTGGTGGATAACTCCTTTGAATGCAAGGAAGTCTTGGAATGAAGCATTAAAGAATTTCTGCCTATTGTCACTTCTCAAAATACCAATTCGGGCATTAAACTGGGTTTTCACAGTGGCATAGAATTGCTAGAATACAGATGACACCTTGGACTTATCAGTGAGAAGAAAGACCCAAGTAAGCCGAGTATGATCGTCTATAAAGGTGACAAACCAGCGTTTTCCTGTGGAGGTTGTGGTTGGTAAGGGCCGCAAACATCACTGTGAACTAATGTGAAGGGTTTGGATGGTTTATAAGGTTAGGAATGAAAGGAGACACGATTCTGTTTGGCACGAAGACACACTTCACAATTTAAAGAAGACATATTAATATTGCAAAATAAATGGGAAAACAAATATTTCATGTATTGAAAATTTGGATGTCCTAAACGGTAATGCCATAACAGAAAATCAATCTCAGAATTAGAAAAATTTAAAGAGACAAGGCTAGTCCTATAATCATTCCTAGAGGAAGCATCATTAGTCAGGAAGTAGAGCCCTCTATCATGTCGGGTAGTGCCAATCGTTGTTCCCAAGCTTAGATCCTAAAATAAAACAGAGTCGGGTGAAAAACTGTCTGACAATTGAGATCTCTTGTAATCTTACAGACAGATAAAAAATTATATGAAATTTTAGGAACATGCAAAACATTCTGTAAAACCAAACCCTTAAATGGAGATAAATGCTCTTTTCCCTGCAACAGGTGCAAACAACCCATCTGCAATCCTAATTCGTTCGTTACCAGCACTTGGATAATATGAAAGAAACATATCAGAAATACCAGTACGGTGATCTATCGCCTCTGAGTCAACAATCCATGATTTTTTATCGTTAATACTAATAAGACCAAAAGACTGGATAGTACCTGACTGGGCGATGACACTGACTCCAACTGTATTTGTACTGTCTGCTGAGGATTGATACTAAGGGTTTTCATTCGCCGAGTCATTCACAAGGGCACGTCCAGGGGTTGATTTGTCATGTGACTGGTGACGTTTACTATTTGGGGGCTATCCATGTAACTTCAAACACTGGTATTTTGTATGCCACGACTTTTTACAGTGCTCACAAACAGGAGTGGGCTTCTTATCACCGTCACTGCTGGAGGACTTAGTGGCAAAAGAAGCAGCATCTGTAGGGGTAATTACTAGGTTATTCATTGCACTTGATTTGTCTTCCTCCAGACGTATTTTTTAGCAAACTTCCATGAGATAGGTAGTAGGGCGTTGCCCCAGAATCCGACTCTGGCATCAAACCTCGAATTTAGTCCAGTAAGGAAGTCATAGACATGGTTAACTTCTTCAATTTTTGCATAATTTGTTTCGTCATGTGCACATTTCCAGACTATCTTTTGCATAATTTGTTTCGTCATGTGCACATTTCCAGACTATCTCCCTGCACAGATCTATCTCTTGCCACAAAAGAGACATTTTATTGAAATAGGACGTTATGTCCATAGTTCCTTGCTTGCATTCATGTGCCTGTTTTCATAATGTATAGAGCTAGGATGCATTCTGCCTCTTCGAATAGAGTTGTTGTACAACATCCCAAATATCTTTAGCAGTTACAACATATAGTAACGGTCTGCCAATCTAGGGTTCCAAACTATTAATCAGAACAGACCTCAACAGCGAGTATTCCCTCTTCCAAATTCGTTCTTGGCGGTCTCCTGATCCTGCCTTAGGTATCTCTTCAGTCATGTATCCAAATTTATGACGTCCTTCCAAGGCCATTCGAATGGATTGGGACCAGGAAAAATAGTTTTGGCCATTCAGTTTTTCTCTAGTAATAAATCTTGTAGAATTTCCCATGGATCCAGTTAAAATATTTGTAGTGGGTAAAATAGGGAAAGAATTTACCGGATTTTCAGAATATATTGATATGTTGTCTGATAAATCTTGAGTGTTTGTTCCATGAACCGTTTCAAAATCGACAATCTACTATTGAAGATGGGAAAAACTCCATTGAAGATCATTCGACCCTCGGCAAGGATGTTGTACAGACCCGACCACTGGCGCCATTGGAGCAGATCGCTGGATCGAAGAGCCGATCGATGTGTTTGGGAAGAAGGTCGGCGCATAAGGTTCGACAGACTTCTCCCAGGTGGACTCGGCCATGAAGGGTGCTAGGTTCGTCGGCTAGGTCATCGCGACTGGTGGTTACGTGGCTAGGTCATCATGAAAGCAGGTGCCAGAGTCGATCAGCTGCATCTGAAAAGTCCTTGAGTTGCGTGAAATCATGATGGATGGCTTATCGGCTGAGTCATCCCGAAATTTCGCGGTGGAATATGTTGACTGGGTCATCATGAAATTTTGCGATGGAATATGTCGGTTGGGTCTGGAGCGCATGGGTATCGCGCGATTGAAAATGTGGCAGTTCGACTGGGGAAGATGGACTGGTGTTGGGAAAGCTTGGGTTGAAGTTCAACAGGATTGCCTCGGGCAAGGATGGACGGCTGAAGTTAGGTCGGCTGGGGTTGAGGTCTGACACTGATTGGATGATTTTTGGCAATACATCTTAAAGATACTGTTCCACGGCTTCTCGAACGGCTTTAGTGATGTCGGCGTTTATGGTCCCACTAGTTCGAATAGAGTTTTCTGGAGGAGAATCTGGTTTATTCTCATCGATGGTGGCTAGGGTTTCGTCGTCATGCTCCGATACCATGTTAAAAAAAGAGAAGGCAAGAACAAAATATTTACGTGGAAAACCCTAGATCAGGGAGAAAAAACCACGATAGAGATGGATTTTTTATTATTGAATTGATACACTAAGTACAAGAGAATAGGCCAAATAAATAGAATAATGGGAAGACCTAGGGTACAAAAAATTACTAAAATACCCATAAGGTTACAAGCTGTTTTTCGACACCTTGTTTACCTATATATTGCAACAAATTGATGGGTCGAGTGATAGCTTCTGATCCCCTAATTCCTATTGAAAATCAAGAGCAACCGAAGTTAAGATGTGTAAAATTTGGATAGTAGTCGCTCTGATCTTTGTTGGGCCAACTATGTTTTTAGTCTCAAGTTGTTTTTCTTTCCTTCTTAATTTCTTGCTTATTTCTCTTCCATCCATCCATGGAAGCCAGTCGATAATTTTCTATCTCTAGAAAGTCCAATCCGCCATTTACTGTTGTTAAGGTGTTGAACAATCTCCTTTGCCCTTGCCAATCAGAAGAAAGAAGCTATTATTTTCAACTCAACAGATTTTGTTTCCTAATAACCAAAGCAGACATCTATAAACTCTTTAACTCTTTGTAAAATCATGCGATGATGAAAAATCAAAGAGGAAAAATCTGATATTAAAGCTAAGAAAGGGAGATCTTATCTTGTAATTCTTTCTTTGAAGTTCTGAATACAATGAATTCCTTGGGCATTTTCGAGAGTCGACGTAGGCTACGGACTGAACCACTATAATTCTTCTAGTCTTACTCTTCTGCCTTTTGCTTACCTTTCTTCTCTCAAATTTGATCAAGTTTGGTAAAGTTCTCCCCATCATCTTCAATCTTGCATGAACGTTACTGAGAGAAAAGAGAAATTTGTTTTGATTCTTCATTTCGTGAAAGAATAAAAGTAAAGTTAGATTGAAGATGAAATGTGATTAACACAGGTTTGTGGGAATGCTTGACATGTGAAACACTTAGCATGATATTTTTAGCATTTTATTTCCTTTTACAAATTGGTATCAGAGCGAAGAAAGATGCAAGATCCAAGAATGGCCACCACAACCAAGTACAAAATTGATAGGTTTAATGGTAATGGGTATTTCACTCTCTGTGTAAAAAAAAATAAATAATAAATAAATAAAGCTTTACTCAGTGCACAGAAAGCTTTAAAAGCTTTCAACCACAATCAGTCGTGAAGAAAAATGGAGTATGGAAGAATTAGCATATGGAACTCTGATTTTGAAAATAACCGACAATGTATTAAGACAACTCATAGAAGAAGATACAACTTTTAGTATATGGGAGAAATTAAAGGTACCCTACGATAAGAAAGACTTTCCTAACAAGATTTACCTTTGAGAATGACTCTTTTCTTTTAAAATTAATCAATCCAAGACTCTTGATGAGAATCTTGATGAATTCAAGAAACTCACAAACGGATTCAACCAAACTAGAGAAAAGCTAGGGTCTGAAAGTGAAGCTGCTATCCTCATTAATTCAATTTCAGACACTTATAAAGAAGTAAGAACTGCACATAAATATGGAAGAGATAGTGTAAATGTCAAGGTTGTGATTAATGCACTAAGATGCAAAGAGTTAGAATTGAAAACAGAAAATAAAAACGTTGGGGGAGTTGAATCTCTCCTCTCAAGAGGCAAGAATGATTTAGAAAGAGGTCACTTCTGAAGGAATGTTGAAGTTTTCAGTGGAAGCGAAGATTGTTCCCCATTTTAAATTTTACACAGAATTGAAATTTACAGAAAAAAAAATTGTGTAGAAACACAATTCTACAGCATGCTATTGAAGGAGAATTTTAAGGTTAGGAAGAATGTGACTTACTCTTGAAGAATAATTTTTTCAAAGATTCCCTCGAAATAATCACGAACCTTCTTGGAAACACGATCTCCAGAAAAACAGTAAAACAAAATGACTAACACTACAAGAGTTACCTCTAAATTCTCCTTAGGATGAGAATTCTCAAGAGTTGTGTAGGTTCTAAGATTTTAGAAGAGAGAAGGAAATCATGATAGAGGAATAGAAAATTCTACTATGAGTTTTTTTTTTATTTTTTTTTATTTTTAGATCAATCACATAGAGATCCAATTGTACCCAAAACTCGTGGAAGAAGAATATCTCATAAGAACTCTCCACCACACACATTCTCCTGAGAAAAAATTAAGGGGATGGAAGTTATTCCCTCCCTTTAATTTCAAAAATTAAATTAAAATTAAAAATTAATTTAATTTAAATAATAATGTTTATATATATAATAACTAACTTATTATATGTATATATAACACATAAATTACAGTTTTAATAGCATCTAATAGAATATAACCTATACTTTATTTCTCTCTCAATAATGCATGACATTCAATATATGTCACATCTACACTAAATTTAATCATATTAATCTCATTCATATAATTAATATTTGAATCATATTCAAATATTTAATTCCTCTCATATAAACTTTATGTTATAATGTATCAAACACATTATAATAATTATATCACATATAATTAATTATGTCAATTAATTTGAACAATCCAAATTAATCCAAATTTAATTATCAATAATCTGTGTTGAGCTAATGAGGGATCGTATGGACCCGTAGAAGCTCCAATGGTACTTGAATAATTAATTAAACGTCTTTAATTAAATTATTCAACATCTATTAACTGTTGGTCATTCCACTAAAAACCGACAACTACACTATTCGCACTACAGATATATTTTTGTGTCCATCAGATATAACCAGTCTACAGTGCGTGGACCCTTCACAAATTGCTCGTAAGTATAGCTTGGTCAAAATTACCGTTTTGCCCCCTATAGTTACATCTAAATCCTTAAGTACCACTGATCCCTCTAATGAACAATAATTCATAGTCCAACTATGATCAAACCTCTCTTAGGCCAAAAGAGAGTATGACGCCACATTGTTCAAGCCCCGAAATCAGTTCTTAAGGGAGCAATTTATCAACTTAACCCGATATTAGGGAACAAGTTAATTTCGTCTTATGTAGCTTTGTTCCCAACTCCCTAATCAGACGAATCCTCAAAATGGTAGACATATTGATTCGACAATTTGACCATTCTCACCCATACAAATCGAAGGACCGCCTTTATAGGCAGGAGTTTACAACTCACTTAGGATTCAGGTTATGTCACCTATGGTCATCATGGTGAAATGTATGTCTCTATTATTAACGACGTTATATAATGAGAATATTCATTTCGTGGTCCAGTCTTATACAAACCGAACATTCCTGCTCATATATCTCTACATGAATGATCAAGTTCAATTCGTTTGTAACATTTACAACAATTATAATATCTACAAAGCGGGTCTTATTCGTAGTGTCACCAGAATAAGGTATCTAGTCTTATCCATTTACTACAGACCATTTAGGTTATCAGTTAAACATGATCAAATTATATGTCTCCACATACATGTTTAAGCTACAGAAGATAACCTTGGATGTTAGTTTATTAGTTTTGTGGGTTAATGCTACTAAATGTCGAATAAAATATATCATTTTATTAAATAAATAAAATTATTTGTACATTACAATTACAAATTACAAATTACAAAACCCACGAGATTTAGGGCATCAACCCCAACAATCTCCCACTTGTTCTAAAGATAGTGGGGTGTACATCATAAAAGTCATATTAATATACAAGTACACAAAATAGTAAACTAGGACATAATACGCGTCCAGTACAAAATCTTCCACTTGCCCTAGACTAGATGTGGCATGTCCCGTAGACCCATAGTCTGCATGTGACCTTCAAACACCTTAGCCGTGAGGTCCTTTGTAAATAGATCACATTCGTTGTTCATGGAAGCTATCTGTGTGACGATCGATGATTTTTTCACTCTATGTGCTTCCTACGCTCGTGAAAACCCATACACAAACATGTAGTCCCTCGCTTTCCATAGATACTTGAGGATGTTTTTAACGGCAATGCAGTGATCAAATCCTGGATTAGACTAATATCTATTGCCTATCCCCACCACATAGCAGATGTCAGGTCTAGTACATAACATCACATACATCAGGCTACCAACGACCGATGCATAGAGGATCTGTCTCATTTCCTCAACTTCTTGAGGTGTCTTAGGACACTGTTCCTTAGATAAAATAATTCCATGCCTGAAAGGCAGTAAACCTATTTTAAAGTTCTATATCGAAATTTTGACAAGTATCTTGTCGATATATGATGATTGAGACAATACCAACGAATTGTTCTTTCGATCTCTAAAGATTTGAATGCCCAGAACATCCCGTACATCTCCCAAATATTTCATTTGGAATTCAGACGCTAGTCAATTTTTAATACTAGTTAACTGATGACTGAAAATTAGATGTCAATTACTCGACAACTAAAATCCCTTGGACACAAAATGTGATGCATGTTCTTAAAGTATGCGTTGTTTATCATGTGTCGTGGTTATGCGTTGGAATGACTATGCATTAACAAATGTATGCGATGACCATGCGTCCTATCAAAAGTTTTCTTGTACTTTCGCCAAGTATAACGCAAAGGCAAGTTTCTCGAATGATCCGAGGTCAAACTCAGGAACTTGTAGCTAGATGAATGCGGTAATGTGCATGTGGCGGTGGAATAGAAGAATGGATAGGAGGTTTCTATGCTAACACTACTCCTACTCCTAAGTAACAGACAACGCAATGAGAATATAAATGAGAGGTAGAGACACGACAACTCTTGATATGAAACAAATGGATGGGAAAATAAATAAAATGTGGAGATGTCTTCATTGCAATACTTAAGAGTGACCGTAAGGGCAACCTTAGTCAACGCAAGCCATGCGATCATGCTACACATACTAACAGCCTAAATCTAGGACGTATGCTGTATGTATGCATAAATGTCGAGATGATCGCATACAACCACTATATCCTACTTCCTAGACGCAGCCATTTTCCTCTCCATAGGGTGCATACGCTGTATAATAACAAACGGAGCTTATTCCTAAGTCCCCATTCTTGTTTATGCAAACCTAATCTAGCCCTCTCAAGCATCTATTCTAACCTAGCTCTCTCGATTCTTAGGATCTTTCTTTAAACTCTCTCCCGAGCAGCTCTAAAGGTGTGATGGGCACATACATAAGATAAGGTAACTACACAAACTTGGCCGATGCAAGATTATTCCTATCTCTAGTGAACAATAACTTACATTGCTTAACGCGACCAACCACTTACCCTCCCGGGCAGTTGGTTGTTGTTGACTTTACTCATAAACAAGAATTGCGTTAGCCTATAGACAGACATTGCTACAACTTCACATCAAGGAAATAAGGTTTTCTCACACACTCACACAGCGCACACCTCTCGGTGGTTCACTACATGTTTCATATCCTTAATCCACATGACTAAGTATAGAATACTCTATCAATCTCACTAAGTGATGCGATGAAAGTTAAGGATGCTCAGTAAAGAAGATGGAGATGGAATTGAAGGAAACACAAAAATGCATTGAGCACATCATGTATTAATTCCTTAATCACAAAATTTAATACAATACAATGTAAGAAAAGAAAAGAAAATGAAATGACCGGCTGGAAGCAATGACTTCCTCCCAGCGTATGTGCGTCAAGGCTGCCAGTGGTGCCATGGATGGACAGTGAAGCTGACTCTCTCAAGATCTAGCTCTAGTCAAAGGCTCCAGTCGTCACTCGGAATGGATGAGGGAGATGAAGAACTCTCAATCTTTCTTCTCACGCATTTGTCTGGATCGTAGGGGAAAATCCTGGATGATCTGACATTCTACTCATCGGCTTCTTATATAGAGCTTAGATCGCCGACAACATTAATGGACTGCTCTGATTCTGACATTTGCAGTGCATTTAGTCCTTTCTGAACCTCTGCTGCTAAGGGCGTGGTAGGTGAGATGTCAACATCATCTTTTTTATTTTTCCGAGAGATGCGTTGATGCGTTCATTCCACCAACCTTGCGTTAATCCCTTTATCATGCGTTGTCGTGTAGCCGCAATTATGTAGTGACCGCATTCATTTAATACTGCAACTTCTACACTATGACCACAATCACTTGATGAGCGCAACTCCCATGCGATGGACGCATGCGGCTGATTACCGCAACACTATGTGTTGATTGAATGCTTTTGCCTTTGTGATGGAGAATTTCTCTACATGCGGTCGTCTATGCAGTAGTCTGACTTCCACGTTTGCGTCAACTTTTCGTGTTAGCTAAAAAAATAGACAATTGAGTGCATAATAACACATAATAATGGGTTAGCCGAGATTTATAATGTTGAACGACGCAAGCTCATTTTCTCATGAATTCCTCTCATAATTGTCGCATATTCTGCTTAACAACCTTCATAATTTTAAGTAAAAGGCCTAAGATGACATGCGTTTCTACATGTCATCATTAACATGCCTACATCATTTCCAGTGAGTAGGATATCGTCTACATACAACACTAGAAAGGCTACTTGACTGCTGATGTTCTCTTGTAAATGCAAGGCTCGTCAACATTCTAATAAAAGCCATAAGATTTGGTCACGGTTTCAAATCTTATATTCCAAGATCTAGAAGCTTTCTTTAATCTATAAATGGACAGATTAAGTTTGCAAATATTTTGTTCTTGACCTTTGGTTATAAATCCCTCAGGCTACTCCATATAAATCACCTCCTCAAGATTGCCATTTAGAAATGCAATCTTGACGTCCATTTACCAAATCTCATAGTCATAATATGAGGAAATGGACAAGAGGATTTGGATAGACATCAACACGATAATAGGTAAGAAAGTCTCCTCATAATCGACTCCCTCAGCTTGGGTATAACTCTTTGTCGTAAGTTTAGCCTTGAAGGTTTGTACCTTCCCATCAGCACCCAATTTTTTTCAGGTAGATCCACTTAAAACCTATACGTTTAATACCATCAGGTTGATTTACAAGATCCCAAATTAAATTGAAGTGAATGACTGCATTTGAAGATCCATAGCTTTGATCCACTCATTTTTGTCAACATCCTTCATTGCCTTCTTGTAAGATAATGGATCCTCAACATCTCCATTAATTACAATCACCAGGATTTCTATTAAACCTATATAACAAACAGGTGGGTTTGCAACCCTCCCATTACATCAAGGTTCCCTCAACACTTGAGGTTGATGTGACCTACTAAATGAATCAAATTCAACAACTTTTGTTGAGCAATTGGGTGCTTCAACAACTCTTGTTGAAGGTTTAGTAGTTTCACAGGAAAATTCATTCAACACAATCTTACTGGGGGGCTTATACTCCCTTATGTAGTCCTCTTGTAGAAAGGTAGCGTTTGTCGACAAAAATACCTTATCCCTAGGATCATAGAAGTAACTACCTCTCGCTCGTTTAGGGTAACTTACAAATAGGCACAATTTTAAACATGGTTTCAATTTATTAGGATTTGCCTTAAGCAGATCTGTTGGACGACACTCTAATACTTAAGTTAGAGAATGAAAGAGTGTGGAAGCTAGAGAGTTTGAGAATAGGACTCAAGTTACATCATATGAAGTTATAATGATTTACTTATGGAGAAAGTTAATCTGGGTTATTCCTTTGGATTTCGAAGTCACCTTTAGGATAATTTAGATCATCTCACGGACCAAGGGGCATGTTGTTGGGGTTGATGCCCTAAATCTCGTAGGGTCCTGTAGTTTGTAAACACCCGTATGAACAAATATTCTGTGATTTATAATATATGATATTTTATTCACATTGTTAATGAAATATATGATATTTTAGTTGCATTAATCACAAACCAATAAACTAAGATCCATGGTTATCGTTGTAACTTAAACATGTATGTGGAGACATATAAGTAGATCGTGTTTAAGTGATAACCTAAATGGTCTGTAGTATATGGATAAGGCTAGATACCTTATCCTTGTGACTCTATGAGTATGACGCACTTTATAGATCTTATAAATGTTGTAAACTGCTACAAATGATTTGATCCTGATCATTCATATATTAGACATGCGAGCGAGGATATTCTATACAAAGGAATTTGTATAAGATCAGACCACGAAATGTTTAGTCTCGTTATATAACACCGTTCATAATTGAGACTTTCATTTCACTAGGATGACCATAGGTAATATGACCTTAATCCTGAGTGGGTTTTGAACTCTTGCCTATGAGGGCGGTCCTTTGATTTGCATGGGTGAGAGTGGCTAGATCGCCGGCTCAACAAACCTACCGTTTTGGAGATTTGTCTGATTGAGGAGCTGAGAACTTAGTTACACAAGATGGAATTCAACCCTTTCCTGAAGCAAGGGTAAGTAGATAAATTTCTCCCTTAAGAATTGATTCCGGATGTTGAATAATGTGGTGTCACACCCTCTCTTAGCCCGATAGGAGTTTACTCATAGTGGGACTATGATATATTGTTCATTAGAGGGATCAGTGATACTTAAGAAGTTAGATATAGCTACAGGGGCAAAACAGTAATTTGGCGTAGCTGTACTTACGAGCAATTTATGAAGGGTCATTGTATTATTGATTGGTTATATCCAATGGACACAAAAATGTATCTTAGTGCAAAGTGTGCAACTGTCGGTCTTTAGTGGAGTATCCGACAATTAATAGATGGTGGACAATGTGGTTAAAGTGTTTAATCAGTTATTCACATACCGTTGAAACTTCAAACTACAGGTCTACAAGGTCCCTTGGTAACTCAATAGATTCAAGTTGAGAATAAGTTTTTGGGTTAATTTGAAATGTTCAAATTAACAAGAGGGAATTTGATTATATATGATATAATTGAATTAATTCAATTATATATGGTATAATTGATATAAAGTATTTGACACATTATTGTTTGATTGGAGGAACTAATATTTGATATGAATCAAATATATTTTCTATAATAAGATTCACAGTAATTAAATTTAATATAAATTTAATATAATAAGATTTATATTAAATGCCATAAAATAGAAAAAGATCTATGGTTTATATATTGTATATGATGCAATATTAAAACTATAGTTTATAAATATAATATGATAAATTAATTATCATATTTATGTATAATTTATTAATTATATGATAATTAATTTCTTTTTCTCTATAACCACCTTTAATGGGTAGTTATACGATTTTATGGCAAGTTGGGATAAAATAAAATTGTTTTAATTTTTTCTCCTTTGTTTTTTTGTTGGGGTATTTCTCTAACGTCATTATGTGGAAGCTTTTTAATAAAAATTGAAAAAGTAAGAAAGATGTTAAAAAAACTAATTTTTAGAAAAGTGGTTCGCTTCAAAAGACAAAACATTTTATGTTAGAGTTAACATATTTCTTATTATAATTCATACACGCTTCGAAAGACGAAGCATTTTATGTTAGAGTTAACAAATTTCTCATTATAATTCATACATAGATTGAGAGCCAAGAAAACCACGTTTGGATTTTATTTAGTGAAAGAATAAGAAAAAAAAAAAAAAATTTTTAGTTGACACATCCTTAACAATGAGGTCAATGTTTCAAGGTGATATAAATAAAAACAAGTGGAATTAGAGTATGTAGCAACTTTTCAGGTTTTATTTGGATATGTGGCAAAATAAAAAATTATTACAAATTTTAGCAAATCGGTGGGAAATCAAGTGACCTGACCTTTTTATATTTGTAGTTTCTCCCAATATATTTGCGCATGCAGTGTAATTATAATATTGGTAATATCAAAATTTAACGATTCTTTTTTGTGAGGCATACCAAAGATTTTCCTCATTTAAACATGATATTTTTCATAATTGAAACAAAAGATTTTCCTCCATTTAAACAATCTATTCTTATTGATTTTCTCCCCAAATATATATCTTACATTATACGATAATACGTAGAAAAACAAGTTATTAGCTTCTTATTAATAATAATCATGAAAAATCAATAAAAAAAAATGCATTAACTTAAGAATGAAATCATGAAAAAAGATCATCAATTCGTTTAGCACTTGTAAAACTAGTTATCGTGAAAAATCTAAATTCTAACATCTATAAATGCCTTATTTTTATACAAAATAATAAAAAATTGACTAAGGAAGTTGATGTTGCTTTTGTTGAATGCATAAGAAGATCAGACCAACCTAATTATGCGTGGAAATAAGAACCACACGTTGAAAAGAATCATGAAGCAAAGAAAATGGCAAACACATGGGTGATGGCGTGCCTAATTAAAGCGCAAGTTATGAGCTGATTTGAAGAAGATACGATAGAGCCAATGAACCTATGATGTGAGGAAGGTGGCACAGAAGGACATGAAATAAAATGCAAAATGTGTCCAATAGTCATTACAAAGAGAGCTGAAGAATTACCAAGTGAACCGTATAAATAGCTCTAGTCTCACACACTAAAAAGGTCCTGAATTTTCCTTAACTTCCTCTCATCCGCCAGATACTCTGCTTATTCTTTACAAACTCCATTATCTTCAATCACTTTTCGAAGAATTCTAAGTAGAGCTCAGTCTTCTCCTTTGATTAGAGGGAAAGAGCCACCACCCATCTCAAGCACAAGTGTAGCAGCTAGCCATAGAAACCAAAGGGAGTATGAGATTATGACCAACGACTTCATTCTTATATTCTCAACAGATCTATTCTCTTGTTCTCTCTTGAGTTGTATTAAGATATTAACATTATGATACACTTATTCTTAATATAAATCATGATCTCCATCATTTATCATTCATCCATGAGTTCATTTTTCTCCATCACGAGTTGCTAAATTCTTAATGGGTTAGGAAGATAGTAAACTAACATTTGCATGAGTTTTGCATAAATTGAAGTTCATCTTCTTTAATGTGTGCTTAATTTATTGCTTGATCCATCTGATCAATCGATTTATGTTGAAATCGCTAATTACTTGAGAGAGTAAGTACCTATGAAATCGTTAAACAAAGAAAGAAATGGTTTTAGAGATAAAGTTAATATTTTGTCTATTTTTAACTTAAGCATGCGTCTTTGAGATAAGATTTATGCGGCATAAAATACTAAGAGGCGACCACTTCATTTTAATACGTTAAAGACATGAACGGATCCTTATGTATAACTCGGGTGAATGTTGGTAGATCTTCTCAACCCTACTTTATTCATTGGTTCTCATTCATTCAACGCAAGCTGTTTATAATTGTGCTGCATCTTCACCTTCAACAGATCTCATTTCCCTCATTCAACACACAATCATTCCCACTTTCCACGCATCACACTTTCATCATCATTCTCTCCATTCACCTTCACCTTCTCTTTTCATTGCGTTTAAATATTTTTCTATTTTATTTGCACAAACCATTATCAATCAAATTGATTAAATTCTAGTTTGAAAAATCATTAGGACCTACAAAAATTAATTGTATTAAAGTCTTTATGTTCGACTCTGGACTTGCAGAGACACTTCGATCAGGCTTATACTTGGGTTTGATAGGAGAAAACCTATGTAACTTAAAAGAATAATAGAAGAATCAATTAATCATTTTAATCAATACTACACAATACAACAATTTATCTTTTGTTATTTGTATTTTTTGCTTCTCCAATATTTGTTTCAATCTTGTTACTAGACTATTTTGTTATTAGATTCAGTTTTATCTTATTATTTTTCGAATTGTTCATGTTTTTTTCATTTATATTGTTATCACATTTTATCTCATTACTCTCTTCTCCTTTCCTTTGTAATTCTTAGTTTTTGGGTGTATTTTGATGTTTGTAAAGTTTATCTTGGACCAATCTCATGGCTAAGGTGAATAGCTAGGTTAGGTTTAGGTGAAACCTATGGATTTAATGTGAGGATTTTTGCTTTTAATCTATATTTATTATTTATTTTTTATGATTATGGAATGAATTTAAACTTCTATATGCTTGGGATGTATGTTTGATATGGCCAATCTTCATATATTCTTTGTTAGGCTAGGAGTGAATGCATTTATGTATATGAATCTCATTGGAGTAAGGGTTAAAGCATACTTGTTTGTAAATTTTAGGTTGTTTAGGACAATCATTTCACAAATTGTATGAACCTAAAGTAATTATCTACATAGATTATTAATCGTCTTAGTTGAACCCATTGAACCTAAAGCAATTGTTTATTTGTTATGGACACTATCGAATCCAAATGATTAAGTAATTATTCTAATTAAGAACTAATAAGGATAGATGTGAGATTTCTGTAGACGGTATCAAACCTAGTTAATCGAGCATATATTTTAATTAAGTAATTAATTAGTAATTAGGGCGCTTGTCTTGGATTTCTGAGCAAGTTTACTAAGCACATTAATTCATGAGAAATAATTCTTTAGAAACTTATAATCAATCAAACATTGGGTGGATCCTAAGTCTTGGAGCTAGACGTTTTTATTTTTCTTACACTATAATTTTCTACAATTTAAATTTTCACATTTTATTTTCCTAGTGTCGACACTCAATCCATTCACCCCCTTCGTTTCCACTTTAGCTAAAAATCCTAATTAGCTTAAGGGCTATATTTACACTTCCCAAGAGTTGATTTGATGTTACCATTTGTACTACTTAGTAGTGCAAGGAGTAGTGATCAATAGTTATAAATTTTATTTTATTTTTAGCCTGTTGCAAGCAACGCTAAAAGATTAGATCAATTCTTTATGGGTTCCTAAAGATACCCACATCACTATTTACATATATAATGCAATTACATTTTATGTTAGTAGTATATTATCGACTGTTTTAATTATATTTAATCGGCCACCGATTCCTAATTTTCCTCCCTATTCAAATTTGAATTTACCTTTCATTTTTCTCAAATTTCAAATCTTTTTTCTTAATTTATCTTATGTATCTGTGATATCTTGAGATCCAAGCAATTTAAAATATTTTAAATTATTGGATTTTAATTTTGGAGGTTGAGCCAAAATTAAATATATTTTAGAGAAGAAAATTGGGGTTTTGATTTTTTTTTTGTTAAATATATTGAAAATCTTAGTTTCGAAGGGGAGAAGGATAACTTTGACCTAGTCAAAGTCAAAATAAAGTCAAGAGAGGGATTTAATTTGGCCAAGAGGGGGAACCAAAGACTATCTTCTCCCTCTCTTGAATTCTCATGCGGTTGGAAATCGGTGGTCTCACTCTCCTTCAACAATACGGTCGTCGCTGCCATGGACATCCGTCGCCATGACTAGCTTTTGACAACCACCACCATTAGGTCACTGGTCTCTGTTGCAGACGCACGTCCTCAGTGTCTCTATTTCTCTATTTGATTCTCCCTCTACCGTCGACCTCATTTCCGCAGTCGCATGCCCACCACCCTTAACCATCGTACTGTAGCCACATAATTGACCTCCTCCACCGAAGAAGACGTAGCTGCCACCAAATGGTGTCTGTAAGGGTTTTAGTTAAGTGTTGGGTTTCTTTTGAAAGGTTTTTGAGCACCGGCTAAGATTTTGGCCAAATTTTAATTTACCCAAAATGATTGGATTTTAGATTCAAGATTTGGAGTGCATTGTGTTTCGAAACCATCTAGGACCATATTCGGTGATTTTTGTACTTTGGAACTCTTTCAGAGATTTTGACTAACATTTGTGATTGTATTTATATAAGTTATTGTCTCTTAGAATTAGAATAATTATAGATTATTGATGAGAAAAACATTGATCATTAAAAGATAGGGCAAAATTACCTTCATTGCATTTGTTGGAATTCAAAACTAAGGGTTATGAAATTTCTTTCCATCATTAATGCAGTGAATATATAGAAAGTAAATAAAATCAAAGAAAAAAGAGCCATGTCAGACACATAGGAGGGGACCACTGGCAAGATGTCTAACGTCTCTGCCATAGTCCTGTGTGGCAGAATGGTCCTAGTGTCCAGCCATATACATAGGTGGCTCTGAAAAAAAATAAAAAAATACAGCGTATTAGAAGAAAGTACTGATCGGTGAAGAAAATATTCTTCCATTTCCCAAGAGAATTTTTCTCGAGAACCACCTCCATCCTCCATGGTCGTTGGGAAGAGCTTGAGAGAGTTTTTCTCCTCAACCGTCCTCCATGTCCGCAGCATGGTGCAAGCAATAAAAACAAGTCCAACTGGACGGGAAGGAAGAGATTATTACCGGCAACTTGTTTTTATTTCATCCATCATTTCTTTCTATCTCTTTGATTTTATATTCTTGTATTATCCATAACATTGTATTGGACTTTTTCATAGTTAATATATAATGACTTCCATCTTTATCTTCTCTTTCGTTTTTACTTTTCTTCCCATCATGAGTAGCTAAATCATTAGAGGGTTGGGGTGAATTTAGCATCATTCAAGCAAGCATAGTAAAATGTAGAAGTTCGTTTTGCTTAAGGCGTGTTCATTTTTTATTCTTGATCCCATCTAACTAATCAGACCAAGTGGTAACGGTTAACTACTCAGGAGAGCAAGTGACCATAAATCTTATTAAACAGATATATATATATAGCTTATTCATTGAGAGGTGGAGTCTATTTGTGGTTATGAACTTGAACTGAAACTTAAAAATATGTTCAAATGATTGATGTTACTCTTCTCCAACCCCCCTTTCTTTTCATCTACACTTTTCCTTTATATTTTCCACTGTTGCTAATTGTGCATACTCTACATCCACTCTTCATCGAGAGATTTTATTTAATGTACTTTTATATTTTCTGTGACACAAAACACATTTTACAAATTATTGATCACTTAACCATCGAATCCAAGTAGGAAACTATTACTTAACTAGTTGAACTTTAATAAAGACTTTATGTTCGACGTTGAACTCATTAAAAATTACCTCTTATTAAGTTTATACTTGAGCTTTTTAAGGAAAAAAATTTTGATTTCTAAAAGATTTTATACACGATTATTTGAGTATCACTGTGAGACAACAATTTATCAACATGCTATTTGTTTTTAATGTTTAGATAGGGTGCTTTTGCAATTTGCAAGTCGTTTTTTAAGGATTGTCCCTTTGCATTCTCATTCTCCGTTGTACTTAATTTAAGAGAGTTTGATCATAATTAATATATTTCATTATTTAAATATTTTCTATTTATACAATTTTAAAATACTTTTACTATTTTTTCAAATGAAACATTAAAATTTACAATACCTCTTGTCAACCATAAAAACAAATCATTAGTTTGAAAGATTCTTATAGTGGGTTTTAATTTGATAAAGGAAAATTGTTAAGAAATGAAAAGGTCCATTCATTTTAGATTTTATATTCTTTTTTAGGCTATCATTTCAATATAGTTGGTGAAAGAATTAAAATATCTATTAACATAACGAATTAAATCAACTTTGATGCCGTCGAATTGTCATTTGACAAAATTAATTAAGTTGAGAAAATTAACCAAATGTCATTTGACCGAGTTTAAGTTGATAATATAATGTGCCAACATCAGCTATAAGGTGGAGGTTTAATATATATTCACATATTTTCTAAACTCATTCCAAGACTTTTATTAAACTTATGGCCTATATTGACAATTATGCCAAGGAGAGTTTGATAATTTATCTTTTTTGAAAACAACAGTAAACCAAATGCTATTTAATGAGATGGACTTGTGTGCTTAATACCAAGTCAGAAGACAGTTAACAAAAATCCCGATGGCGGCAGCTTCGGCAGCATACCTAGTTTTTGCCATTTTGGTGGCTTCAATTTCTCCAAGCTCACCGTCGAGAGCGTCCTCCGTCGAACGCTACGCTTACCATCACCCTTCTCCTTCTCTACCAACGTTTCACGATCGAAGAATCCTCTTAAGTCACAGTGGCTCTCCCCCACCGTGGCTGCCGTCGACCGGATCCCCCTTGAAATCGTTCCGCCGTCTAAATGCTGGCCGTAAATATAAGTGTCCCAAAGAATCTGAGAAACGAGTGAAACATCCAGAGAGAAGTCAAGAACCTTGGCCGAGGTGCCCCATCCCTGCATCGCCGCCACCTCCATTCTAGACCTACTCTTACAAGTGCATGGAATTTTTCTATTCTACATTTTAATAATGTCTATTCAGACTCTTATATTTGTCTGGATTATATATTTTACTTTTATGTTTATGGTTATTTTAGGCTTTTCTTAATTAAAAAATTACTTTTTATTTTATACTTAAAGAAGAAAAAAAAAGAGATTAATAGGTCAAGAGAGAGATTAGTTGGAGACAAATCTGTGTGTGAGAGGATAATTTATATGATAAAAAAATGATGTTAATTATATATATATAGATATGTTTATTTAATAATATAATAAACAATGTTATTGATATCTTCTAAGGACACGTTTGTTTCACAAATACTGTCATGGGATTTTAGATAGACATTTAATATCTTTATTTGTTTCTTAGATATCACTTTCTCATTATTATCCAACAAAGTTTAGAATCTATCTAACATGAATTTTTTAATATACTTGTGCGATTTTTATATTTGAAAGATTTGATTAATTAATAAATTAATACAAATTAATCATTGGGAAATTCTTATAAATAAGAAAAAAACCAATAATATTTACACTTTATAGCAAAAATAAATTACAGTTTTTTTTTCTTTTTTTTTTTTTAAATTACCAAAAATACCCTTCTTCCTCGCTGATTTTCCTTTTCTTGGATTTTCATTTGCTACGCTCACTCGCTGAACTCTGCTTCCTCGTCGATGTCGTGATTTTTCTCCATGCCATTCTCAAATTACAAACACTGTATTGATGTTCTTCCTCGCTTATTCTCCTTATCAACACTATGATTTTCCTTCTCGGCGATTTTCTTTTTCTTCAAATTTTATTTGCCGCACTCGCTGAACTCTGTTCTTCTTTTTTCCTCTTTGAACGTCGTGATCTTCTTCCTCGTCGATCTTCTTCATCTAAATTCTTCCTCAACAGCGGTACGGTTTTTTTCTTCTATTTTTTGTGTTTGTAAGTGTACGTTTCATCATCGCATTCATTTACAGTACTAGTGGGTTTTTTTTTTTTTTTATCTGCATAGCGTTTATGTGATAAATGTTTGTAGATGAATTGTTGATGGATGTTTCGGGATAGAATTCTCGTTTTAAGGCTTTCTTTAAATTTTTACAAAGTTAAACGATCAGATAGCTTTTGTTATGCGATAATGTAGAGTTTACTACACAATCATGTAGCATTTGCTAAATGATCATATAGATAATGCTACGTAATCGTGTAGAGTTTTTTACACGATCGTGTTGCGTTGGCTGCATGATTGCGTAGGCGCTCGCTTGCTAGACGATCGTGCGGTATTGGATACTCGATGCATCCTTGCGTGCTAAACGATCCTGTAGCACCGTCTATCTATGGCTTCTTCCTCGTAGATAGATAGTTTTTGGTGTGACTATATATGAATGTGAACATTTCTCTACCATTGATAGACAATGATACACATATATCACTATCTATAAGTTATACAAAGTGATAGAGTTTTATCACTTTCTCTCAGTGATAGACAGTGATATAGTTCTATCACTGTCTATCACTGCTAGAAAGTGATAGAACTCTATCACTCTCTACAATAGTGATTGAGCTCTATCACTAGTGATATGCCATGCTTGATATACTGTGATTGAGCTCTATCATTATCTATCACTGATAGACAGTGATAGAGCTATATGTACATATTAAGACTTTCTTTAAATTTTACAAAGTTAAACGATCGGATATCTTTTGTTATGCAATCATGTAGAGTTTACTACAAGATCGTGTAGCATTTGCTAAACGATCGTATAGCTAATTCTACGCGATCGTGTAGAGTTTTTTACACGATCGTGTTGCATTAGCTGCATGATCACATAGGCTCGCTTGCTAGACACTCGTGCAGTATTGGATACTCGATGCATCCTTGCGTGCAAAACGATCGTTTAGCACCGTCCATATGTGGTTTCTTCCCTGTAGATAGATAGCTTTTGGTGTGACTATGTATGGATGTGAACATTTCTCTACCACTGATAGACAATGATACACATATATCATTGTCTATAAGTTATACAAAGTGATAGAGTTTTATCACTTTTTATTAGTGATAGACAGTGTATACTTCTATCACTATTTATCACAGATAGAAAGTGATAGAACTCTATCACTCTCTATAACAGTGATTGAGCTTTATCACTAGTGATATACCGTACTTGATATACTGTGATTGAGCTCTATCATTGTCTATCACTGATAGACAGTGATAGAGCTATATACATATTAATATTTTTCTTATACAATCTTATTTTCCTTTTGTTACAGTAAATTGATACCGTGGTTAATATTCATATAGTCGTTTTTTATGGTGAACAGTGGACTCATTACAATTCTTATGAGAATTATAGTATTGCGGGAGTTTTTGTTGATGATATTATAGACTTCAATGGTTTAGTTAGTTTGATATTTGGTGAAATTCAGTTGGATGTTTTAATAGATTTATCAGTATTGTTGGAATTTTGTCAAACTAATATTCAATCTATATTTCAAATAAAGCAAGATAAGGATGACAGTTGGTATTTATCTTTCGCTAAAGATTTAGGGACTAGGCATCCTTTAGTTGCTCATGTTAGTCATCATTCTGTAGAAGGATTTTGCAATGATATTAGTGGTGGAGGTGGTGATAGATTGCTATGTTTAGGTTCTTCTTCTAGTTCTTTAAATGATCAAGTTATATGAAATGTTGGTTTTAATGGTGATTTGAAGGAAAATTTTTTATTTGGAAGTAAAGAAATATTGTGTAAGTGTTTTTATGTAATAGCAGTGAATATAAATTTTCAATTTAGGACTACACGGTCAAATTCAAAGTCACTTGAGTTGAAATGTTTGCAAGAAGGCTATCAATGGTATGTTCGGACATCTCGGTACAAGAAGAGTGAGTTGTGGATGCTTAGAAAGTATATTTTCGACCATAATTGTTCAATGAATACAACTCAAAGTTGTCATAGGTAAGCTTCTTCATTTGTAATTAAAGACTGCTTGAAAGAGGATTTTAGGTTTATCTTTACTGATCTCTTCCTTCCTAAAGATTTGTTCATAAGACTCATACTAAGCTTGGTGTTAATATTAGTTATCAAAAATCTTGAAGGGCAAAAGAACATATATTAAGATCATTAAATTGTGATGCAGCTGAATCATATAGCTTGATTCCACAGTTTTTTGAAAGGTTAAAAGAAAATGAATCCAGGTACTATTTCAAATGAAGTATTCTTCTTATAAATTTTATATCACAGTGTATTGTAGATGGATTGTGATAGTCATCTATCACTATCTAACAATGATAGTTGTGCATCATTGTTTATCACTGATTGACTGTCATATCCATCTATTACTGTCTATTTACCAATGATAGACAATGATTGATTGTTACCATTGTGACTAATATAATTGTTTTCATTTATTTTTATTAGGACGTAGACTGCTTTAAAGATTGATGAAAATGAACATTTTAAATTCTGTTTCATGGCTATTGGTGCATCAATTGAGGGGTGGAGGTATTGTAGACCTACCATATCCGTTGATGGCACCTTTTTGAAGTCTAAGTTTGGTGGTACTCTACTATCAGCTTCCACACTAGATGGTACAACAATATTTTTTCCCTTGCGTTTACTATTGTAGATTCTGAGAATGATGTATCATGGAAATGGTTTTTCGAACATATACAAACTAGTTTAGGGGATAGAGAACATTTAATCATTGTCTCTGATCGACATTTGAGCATTCCAAAGGATATCTTAAGTGTGTTTAACAATGTTGAGTACTGTGTGTACATTCAACATGTTCTGCGAAATTTGAAGAAGTTGTTCAAGGATCCTTTGATTGACCAGTTTTACTTTAGTTCTGCTAAATCTTATACTGTTGATGACTTCGAGTTTGATATGAGATCTATGGAGTCAACTTCTCCAAATATTTGAAGTTACCTTATTAATGTAGGATTTGAGAAGTGATCTCGTGCATATTCTCGAAGAAGAAGGTATGAAATGATGACAACAAACCCTTCAGAGTTTATAAATTCTATTTTGAAAGAGAATAGGAACTTACCAGTTGCAAGTTTACTCGATACAATTAGAGGTTTACTGCAAAAATGGTTTCATGATCGAAGAAAAGCTAGTTTGTCAATGACAACAATTTTGACGCCTTGGGCAGAGAATATGTTACGCAACCAACATGAACAATCAAGAAGTTTCATGGTAAGTGTTCTTTATAAAATTGATAGGAGAATGGTATTCAGTGTGATAGACAGTGATAGATTTGTATCACTGATAGACTGTGATAGAAGTCTATCACTGTCTATCACTAATAGACCATGATAGAAGTCTATCACCCTAACCTTGATAGATTTCTACAACTTTTTATTTATTTGTATATTTGGTATGTTTGGTATGTTTGTAATGTGCTGATTTCTTTTCCAATTTTTATTTACTAGGTTCATCCTATTGAAAACATTGAATACTCAGTAATGGATGGTGATAAACAATTCCTAGTAAAGCTTAATTTGGGATCTTGTAGTTGTCGAGTATGAGATTTTGAAGAAATTCCATGCTCTCATGCGCTTGCTGTTCTTTAGCTGCTTAACATGGATATTTATTCCTATGTATCTAATTATTAATACTCAAGCGTGTTATTATGGACATATATGGGTTATGTTCCATCTGTTGGACTCCATTCAGACCGGAGGGTTTTAAATGATGGTATTAGAGCATTACCTCTTATTTTTAAACGTTGAGCAGGAAGAACTAAAAAACAAAGGATTCCATTTATAGGTGAAGCTAAAAGTAGTTCATTAAGATATAGTCGTTTTCATTTTAAAGGTCATAATTCTAGGACTCGGAAACTTTGGCTAATTAGTCAATGATGTCCCTTATATTGCCAAATAAATTGATATTAGAACTTATGAAAGTTATTTTGCCCTTTGTTGGTTATATTATTGACTTCGTAAGTCAATGGAACACTATCTTTATATGAATAAAATTCTTGAATTTCTTTGTTTATATTCCTTTTCTAGATTGAAACATGTGATATATCCATTTATACAAACAATGATATATACACTGATAGATTTCTATCAGTGTCTATCATTTATACACACTGATATACCATTGTGTTGATATCTACTGAAATCTTTCAATCAGTGTATATCACTATTATTCTGAAAATGAAGATACTTGATGAACTGATCATGGATATTGATACTGAACTTGTCCAATGGTCAATTTGAAAGTCAGTGTTTATTTTTTACCATCTGATATAGTATATCAACTTTGGTTATTAAAATTTATATATTGATTTAATTTTTTATGTAAAAGTGATTGCAATATTAGGATTATCAGTGGTTGATTCATTTTTTGGCATCAAAACTAGAAGCATTATAGCATTATAATAATTGAATTAAGCATTATAGCATTATAGCTTAAGAGACGAAGCAATTTTCCTTTCCATCCTCTTCTTCGAACACTGTTGTTAATTCTTGTTTCTTTGGGGTTTCCAAAGGTAGAGGTTCTATATCGTCAAAATGATCTTGTGTTTGAATCTCTTGTGTTTGTTATAAGATTCTTAAAACAAAGAAAAAAAAACATAAATCAAATACAAAGATAATGAAAAGAATTAGATTCCTATAATAAAAGACACAAAACAAATGGAAGAAAAATACGTTGATAGGCAGTGATATGTCACTGTCTATTAGTACAAAAACTTGTATACAAACCTTTCCTTCGTTCCCAATTTTAATCTACAAGAAAAAAAATTAGTTTAGTTAGTAAATATATGTTTACATTTAAAAATAAAATAACACATTGCAAAAGACTTACATGAGCTACATAATTCGCAGCATAATTCACCATTTTATCAATTTCATAATTTCTTTCAAGAATTTATAAGCTACAAGAAAGAGCTTTTTTTTTTTTCTATGGTCTCCTCAACCTCTTTTTCTTGTTCTTCTTGTGTAAGCTTTTCAATTAGAAGTCTTTCTATGATGGTTTTTAAGATGACCTCTTATTGGCCTTGTTTCAAAATTTTATGCTCTTTTTCTATCCTTCGTTGGCCATTTTTCAATTCTTTTATTTCCTCCATTATATTTTTTCCATGCTCCTTTTTCTCCAATTAAATCTCTTCATTTATTTCTTCTTCCTTTTTTCTCTCTCTTTCTATCTTTTCTTTTTCATTTTCTTCCAAATCTATCAAATATTTGATAGTGATTGATTGTGTTTCTTCTTCTATTGGAACTACTGGAATTATACAAAATTACAAGTTTAAACACACGTTAAATCATCAGATTAAAAACAAGAAAACACTAACAAGTTTTTTTTATGATATATGTCTATCACTGTTTTTGCTGATGGACAGTGGTAGAAGTCTATCATTGTCTATAAGTGATAGACTATTATCTGTATTTTATTTGAAACTATTGCAAGTAATAAAAACAAGGCTATGAAATTATAGAAAATACTTACATCATTTCTTTAAAAGATATTCTCTTCAAGATTTATCCAATGATCAGGTTGGAAGTACTCCCATGATATTATTCTTGGACTTTGATTGTAATTTTTTCTTCCAAATCTGATATCTATGGTTGGAATTTTTGGTATTATTTCAAATGCCCAATAAACTAGTGCCAAAGGGAAACCTTGAAAGCATACATAATCCTTTTTAGTTGAAGAAGTATTTTTGAAAAATTGATATGTCAAGTTATATGACAATCGTCCTCAAGGATAGGTTTTAAATTCTTCTTCATTGTCCAATATGTCAACATGTTTCCAATTAACAACATTGTGACTTTGCCTTGGGATTAAAAATGACTCTAAGCGAAGGAGGTTTGCCAACTTAACCTTGACACTAGAGGTTTGCCAACTTAACCTTGACACTATCACTTTTAGAATAATGTAGAAACTTAAAGCTTCTCTCAATGTCTATTCTATCAATCGAATCATCATTCTTAAAGACTATTTTTCTAAGTTCAGAAATTTGCTCTTTTTCTTCTAAATCTATTAATGGTAGTTGAGACCACTTAAACCTATGATTAGACAAAACTCTTTCAATCCAAACTCTGCTATATGCCCATTAAAGTTAAAAGCCAAGACATTTGGCTTATTTGTGATGCATTATCTTCTTAGAAGGTAGTTATGAATCTTGTGGGCATTTTTTCAATTTTTATATTTAGAAATTGTCTAAAAGGACAATTTCTAAAAGTATTTAAATTCCTATCATCTAATTGGTTTTAATAATTTGTATTACATTAAATGAGATGCATATTGTTATCTTCAAATGCTTGTTCTGGTCTTGCATTATTGTTTGATGTTCATGTTCTTGTTCCACCTATTTAAACATACAAGTATCAGCAATAAACAAGTGATATATATATATATATATATATATATATATATTCTATCATAAAGTATCACTCACTATTGTCATTTAATGACTTCTATCACTGTCTATCATCCATAGACAGTGATGGAAATCTGAATTCTATTACTTTCTATCCCACTGATAGAATGTGATAGACTTCAATCACTGTGTATTGTATATCATGAAATGTGATAAAACAGTGATAGTGTCTATAACCATCTATCATCGATAGACAGTGATAGAAGTCCATCACTGTCTATCATCGATAGACATTTATGAAAATCTGAATTCTATCATTGTCTATTGTCTCTTTATATACTAAAGCATGACAGTTGTAAGTAGCCTATGAATGATAAAAACACTATCTATCTATAAAAGAAATATCATAACACCAACTGTAAGTGGCCCCAACTAAACATGGTATGAATGATAGATAACATAAAATATATGAGAAAATGTTCATATCACTGATAGATATTGATATACCCCTATCAATGTTTATCAAAGTTGTTTATACCTTTAATTTTAGTTTCTCTTTTTCTCCCTTTGGAGTTTTTGTCTTCTTTTGTTTATTTGATGATATTTCTTCTTTAACAATCTTCCTTCTGATGTTCCTTACCATCTGTACACAAAATTTAGGGTTAATAAATATTACCAGTAAACGAAATCAGACTAAATAACTATAAACACAAAAAGAAAAGAGTTATACCATTTGTTGTTGATATAGTGGTAGAAGAAGCATCAGAAGGATTAGGAAGAAGAAGAAGAGGACCAAGACAGCGGATGAAAAAGGGACGTAAATAGAGGGAAAAAAAAAAAAGTGAACAATGTCAATTGAAGAAAATGATCTAAATAGAAAAATGTTGGGAAAGATCAATCAACTTCAATCGAAGAAGCGTCATGAAGCACCATGATGAAAAATAACCAAGTCGACGTGAAGCAGCGTGATGGAAGAAGAAGAAGGAAAAGAAGAAGAAGAAGAGTGAACGAAGTCGGGTCGAAAAAGGAGATGAAATGTTGGAGGGAAAATCCCCCTTTCATTTCATTTTTTATGTAAAAATTGGGCTTTGATTAGGCTGCAACTTTGCTTAGGTTTTTTTGCTACAAATTGTATTTAAACATTGATAGACACTAAGATCGTTTAGAATTTACTAAAGTATCGTTTATACGATCGTGTAGTACCTATCGCATCGTGTACGCAATAGTTTAGCTTCGCATCCAATCTTCTATACGATCGTTTAGTTCATCAACTTTCGTCTACTCAATCATCTAGCTCCAATCAATTATCGTCTACACGATCGTCTAGCATTTAATCCAATCGTTTACATAATTGAACTATCGTTTAGTTCTTGGAGCTTTGTCTACACGATCGAGCTGCCATTTGGTCAATGAGAGAAGAATTTCAAGCCTCAACATATTACCTCCCTTGACTCTTGAATTATTACTGACCATTAAATCTGAGTGTTTTATGATTGTGAACGTGAAGATCATAGTCATCTGGGACAACAAGTAGTATCAGAGCTCAGTGAGCAGTGCTTTCCCTAAGTGAGATGGATCTTACAATCATGTTCTTTTTTAATAAACCATCACTAACAGACATTTATAAACTTCTATCATTGTCTATGAATGATAGAATTCATGATAATATCAACTCTATCATTGAGCTTACCATCACTAACAATATTTCTTTGTTTATATCCTTTTTTAGATTGAAATATGTGATATACCCATTTATACAAACACTAATATATACTGATATATACTGACGGACATTGATAGATTTCTATCAGTGTCTATCATTTATACACACTGATATACCATTGTGTTGATATCTATTGATATCTTTCAATTAGTGTATATCACTGCTATTCTGAAAAATGAAGATACTTGATGAATTGATCATGGATATTCATATTGAACTTGTCTAATAGTCAATTTGAATGTCAATGTTTCTTTTTTACCATCTCATACAGTACATCAGTTTGGTTATTAAAATTTATGTATTTATTTCATTTTTTATGTAAAAGTTGTTGCAATATTAAGATTATTCATGGTTGATTCATTTTTTGACATCAAAACTAGAAACATTATAGTAATTTAGTTGAGAGTTGATAGACAGTGATAGAATCCTATCAATATCTATCAGTAAACTATGGAATTGATAGACTTCAAAAGTATATAATATATATTTAAACATTGATAGACACTGATAGTAGTTTAAATATATTTATGTCAAACTAAAAACAAGTTTGAGATAAGAAAATTGACAATATCAACATCCAAACTCTTGTAAAAATTCTCCAAATGACTGCTTAAACTTTTTTAAATAACTTAAACAAAAAATGGTGGTCAACTTTTTTCTTAAGTTTCTTCCTCAACAACTCATTCTTCAACATGCACAGTAGAAGTAGGCCTTTAGCCGAACCACTTACACTCCTGTGTCTTTTCTTTCTAACTCTACGATCGTTTAGATTTTACTAAAGTATCGTTTACACGATTATGTAGTTCATATTGCATCATGTACTCAATAATTTAGCTCCGCATCCAATCGTCTATACGATCGTTTAACTCATCAGCTGTCATCTACACGATCGTCTAGCCTGAGTCAACTGTCGTCTACACAATCGTCTAGCGCTTCATTCAATTGTTTACATAATTGACTATCATTTAGTTCTTGGAGCTTCGTCTATACGATCGAGTTGTTATGTGGTAAACGACAGAAGAATTTCAAGCCTCAACATACTACCTTCCCTGACTCTTGAATTGTTATTGAACGTTAAATCTAAGTGTTTTGTGATTGTGAACGTGAAGATCATAATCGTCTAGGATAACAAGTCGTATTAGAACTTAGTGAGCAGTTCTTTTCCCAAGTGAGATTGAGCCTACAATCATGTTCTTTTTTAATAGACCATCACTAACAGACATTTATAGACTTCTATCATTATCTATCAACGATAGAATTCATGATGTACCTAATAGACATTCGTGTTGGGGTTGATGGCCTAAAGTCTCGTATCCTGTAGTTTGTAAACAGTATATACGAACACCTGTGATGTTAATATATGATATTTACTTCACATCTTGTTTTTGGCTCGGTTATTTATTTTATTTTCTTTACCACAAACCAATAAACATAAAATCCCTGGTTATCTGTATGTGACTCAAGCATGTATGTGATGACATACAAGTAGATCATGTCTTAAGTGATAACCAAAATGGTTTGCAGTATATTTATATAGGAGGGAAACCTTATCCTGGTAACTCTACGGACGCGACCCACTTTGTGGAATGGTTACAAGTATTGTGACATCCTAATCATTCTTGTTGAGGACATGCGAGCGGAGGCGTCCTATACAAAGAGTTTGTATAAGACCGACCACAAAGTGTTAACGTCTCGTTATATAACCGTTCATGACAGAGACTTCACTTCACTAGGATGACCATAGGTAACATGACCTCAATCCTAAGTGAGTTGGGAACTCCTGCCATTGAGGGCGGTCCTTTGATATGTATGGGTGCGAGTGACCAGGTCGCCGATTCAAACCTACCATTTTGGGTATTCGTCTGATTTGATAGCTCCCTTAAGGGCTAATTTTGGGGCTTGAACGATGTGGCGCCACACACCTTCTCTTGGTTCGAGAGGTGTTCATACATAGTTGGACTATGTTGTATTGTTCATTAGAGAAATCAGTGGTACTTAAGAAGTGAGATGTAACTACAAGAACAAAATGGTAAATTGGCCCAGCTGTACTTACGAGCATCTGTGAAGGGTCATCGTACTCATGATTGGTTATATCCGATGGATACAAAAATATATCTGTGGTAAGAAGAGTTCAGCTGTTGTTCTTTAGTGGAATCACTGACAGTTAACAGATGTTGGATCTCGTGACTAAAGAGTTTAGTCAGCTATTAATATACTGTTGGAGCTTCGAGCCACAAGTCCATTAGGTCACCTGGGTACCTTGGATAAAGTCGAGAACTAGTGTTTGGGTTAATTTGAAATGTTCAAATTGACAAGAGGAAGTTCAATTATATATGATATAATTAGACTGGTTAATTATATATGATATAATTGGCTAAATGTATGAGATACATTAATATGGAGGAAATTAGATATAAATATGATTTATATCAAGTAGAGAAGAAAATGCTATAGTAGATATGTGATATCAAACTATAGGATATAAATATAATATGATTATATTTATTAATTAATTATATGATAATTAACTAATTTATCCATGTTCGGACGTGGGTAGCGAGCTGTGATGGTTATGGTAACCGGCGGATTAAAAATGAAAATCATTTTCATTTTTCAGAGAGTGCATTCATTTTTTCATCTGCGCCTAAAAGAATTCGTGAAT